>NW_024837589.1:0-1201 GCF_019175285.1 Sceloporus undulatus
CCCTTCTGACTTTGGGGCCCTTTCATCCTCCATTTTGGCTTCCCTGAAGGCCTCAAACTTCCAACTGCCGAGTGCTGAGGAAGAGGTGGCCATTTGTGTTATGGAGGCCATTTTGTGCTGCTTGTGACTGTGGGGAACAATGTTCCGGAACCTTCTCTGAGGCCTCAGTTGAACAGAGGCTTCTCTTTCTCTCCTGAGGCTCCAGAGTCAGAAGGAGGCCAGGCTCCTTGGGCCAAAAGGAAGGAAGTGTGTCCCTTTGTGTGTCTTTTCTGAGAGGGTTTTCTTATTACACAGCTCTGCTCCTTCTGGGGAACAAGGGTTTTGAAAGGGATCAGAAATGGAAAGGATAGTTTTACTACAAGCCTTATTCTTCTTCTTCACAAACACTGGGCTTTGGCTTCTAAGAGGAGGCTTCCCCCCCCAAAAAAAAGCCAAAAGTGGCTCCTTTGGGAGTTTTTAAAAGTCTCCCCAGTTTCCTTATTAAGAGATTTTCAGGCAAGAAGGAAGAAGACAGACCAGAATAACTATTACCAAGAATGAAACAAACAAGCATACAAACAAACAAACAAGAAGAATAAGGATTAGACAGAAAAACAAAACACTTATATTTAAAAAAAGGAAAACCATATTAAACAGGATAAAAAATCGACTTGGGTGCTTCCATCCTTTTACAATCAACTTAGGCTGTATCTGCACTACAGAAATAATCCGGATTGAAACCGCTTTAACTCTCGTGCTTCCATCCTATGGGATCCTGGGATTTGTAGTTTATTGTGGCATTAGAGCTCTCTGGCAGAGAAGGATAAGTGTCCAAAATAAAATCCCAGGATTCCATAGCATTGAGGGTTAAAGTGGTGTCAAAGTGCCATATTTCTATCGTGTGGATGCAGCCTTCTTGGGAAAGGGGCTGATGCTGGGGAAAAGAGGAGGAATGCAGAAGGAAAGGAGGACGGACGGATGGGTGGACGGAGGGCCACCTGCAGCTGGACTGGCCTCTCTGAGCAGTTAAGACCTGATCTGGGTTTTGGACGATGGGCACTCTTAATATTAACATTAATATCCTTCTTTATTTAAGGAGGGGATCAAGTTCCTCCTTTTGATAGCATCAGGAAAAAGTTTAGGTGTTGTTAAGGTTTGGAAATGCTGTTTGGGGTCCCTTCTGACTTTGGGGCCCTTTCATCCTCCATTTTGGCTTCCCTGA
>NW_024837590.1:0-395 GCF_019175285.1 Sceloporus undulatus
AGCAGCTGGAGAAGTATTTTTCACAGACTTCCCGAAGGACAATAAAAGACAAGTCGGACATTTACGCTCCTTACGGGTCTTGGGGCTCATTTCATTTGCATTTCAAACTCATTTACTATGTCAAAAGGAAGTTTGGCAGAGGTTTAAAGAACATTCCTCCGCTTGAAAAAACCTGAAGGCAGACACACAAAAGGGAAAACCCAATCTCAACCAATAAACTTTGATGGAAGCCCCCACAAGAAATGGTCGAGTTGAGTCTTGAAGTGGGAGGCTAGAGGGCTAATCCCAGCTCAGAGAGTAAATCACACTCTCCTGCTCATGGATATTCGGCACCCTCCTGGACAATAATAATAATAATAATAATAATAATAATAATAATAATAATAATAATAATA
>NW_024837590.1:405-1201 GCF_019175285.1 Sceloporus undulatus
GCATGATAGGTTTGCCTTAGCATCACCATGAGAGAGGTGCAGAGAGAGAGTTGGCCATGCCCTGCCTCTGAGGCTGAGAGAGTATGACCCTCACAAAAGAGAAGAAAAGGTGGGGTGGGGTGTAATGGCAGAAATTCTGCCATGGATAAAACCTAGTATCCAAAGGGATTCCCAAGGGTCATCCAACCCCCTTCAGCCACAAATACCTAGGAGTTGCATTTGAAGCTGAGAGCATATGACTTGCCTAAGGTCTCCCAGTGAATTTCTATGGCGAAGTGGGAGGCTAGAGTGCTAATCCCAGCTCAGAGTGGAATCTTCTCCTTGGAGGTCTTTAAACAGCGGCTGGATGGCCATCTGTTGGGTATGCTTTGATTGAGAGTTCCTGCATGGCAGAATGGGGTTGGACTAGATGGCCCTTGTGGTCTCTTCCAACTCTATGAGTCTATGAATCCTAGACGTTTTCATTGTCGGAATCAAGTCTTCTGGCTCCCTGGGCCCTTTTCTCTGAAACACTGTGGAAATGTCTCTGGAGTTGTGCCTTTATGCATGACTTGGCATTAAGGAATGGACCCAAATGGAAACACATGCTGAGATATGGACGTGATTCTGAACTACTAAGCAAGCAGTTGGGTGGCACCACCAACTGCAATTGGCATTCTTCATCATGACTCCTCTCAGGTCTTACATGGTCAGTGGAAGGTTTTGTCAAGTATTAAAGTTGAGGAATATGCCATTTATGGAGGCAGATTCAGAGAATGAGGAGGCATCCACAACGAACACTCAGCTTCTTCAGGCA
>NW_024837591.1:0-1201 GCF_019175285.1 Sceloporus undulatus
TTCATAAGGAGGGGAGGGATTATAATGTTTTTAATTTTATATTTTACTCTGTTATATTTACTGTTGTCAACCGCCCGGATTGGTTCACCACAGAGCGGTATACAAATAAATTAATTTTATACAAATAAATATTATTATTAAAAATATTATTATTAAACTTCTACTAGCAAACCCTCTGCTTCTAAAAATGACATCAGTGATGTTCTTTTCTTGGCTGCTGGACCTGAAGGACTTTGCCTCTGCTATTCTGAAGGCCCCTCATAAACCACTTCTCTGTCTAGTGCTGATAAAAGTGTTCTTAATAGAGGACTTGACAAACAACTCAGGGACATAGTTTTTTGTGGGTTTTTCGGGCTATGTGGCCATGTTCTAGCAGAGTTTCTTTGTGACGTTTCGCCAGCATCTGTGGCTGGCATCTCAGGGATACACACAGTTATAGTATTTTCAGTTACAATGTGAGAAGACTCTTCTCTGACTACAAGTCATAGTGGCCATCATTTGAATTATGATTTGGGGGAACTCATTGCTGACAGCAGAATGAGAATGCAGTCAGAACAACAATAACTCCTTATGAGTAGCAGATTCTATGCTTGTTCATAATAAGAAATTTTCTGAAGATTTCTTCTCTTGTTCTTTGCATTTCAGTATCTGCAGCATTTCTGCAATGAAGCATTACAGATAAAGGGGTGAAGCAGACCGGCAGCTTGGAGCTGCCTTGGACCACTCCAGCCCCAGTTGGCCACCACTCAGCGTGGGACTGCGGCAACCAGACAACCGGCTCTGAAAGCCAGTTGCTGCCACGGTCCTAAATGGGCTGCTGGCAAAGAGTGGATTTCCCCCACTCTTTCTGCCGATGGCTTCGGACTGCCTCAGAGCAGCTTCTGGCCACTCCAGGGGCATGCATCATTTGCACACCCCACCCCCAGTGTGGCTGAAAGGCACTCTTTTTGGCCCGCCTTTTTCAGATCAAAGATAAGACAGAGATTGAATTAATGAAAGAAAGAAAACATAAGTTCAAGTTTCAAGACAGTGCTACCTAGCTGATCTTACTGAAAGTCTTAGCAGATTTTATACCATTGATCATCATATAACTGGATGTGCTCTGTAGGATGGGAGCAGAAGACACTGTGTTAATAATGGTTTTGCTTTTATCTATAGGGCTAGTTCCAGATAATGGTGCTGGGGGATTCCTGTTCAGCCC
>NW_024837592.1:0-1201 GCF_019175285.1 Sceloporus undulatus
TATGTAGTGTATGAATATCAGAGAGGGCCAGTGTGGTACAGTGGCTTAAGAACTGGACTATGACTCTGGAGAACAGGGTTTGAATCCCACCTTGGCCATGTAAACCCACTGGGTGACTTTGAGTAAGTCACAATCTCTCAGACTCAAGGAAAGGTAATAGCATACCTCCTCTGAACAAATCATGCCAAGAAAACCCCATGATAGATTCACCTTCGGGTCACCATAAGTCAGACACAACTTGAAAGCACACAGCACCAACAGCAACAACATAATTATCTGATAGGTTTTTTTCCCCTTCAACAGTCAAATGTCAAACTGAAACATAAGGCTTTTCACGAAGTGTGGATTCCATAACTTGCACATTATTATTTTTAATACCTGAAAGTATTTTATGACACAAGTACGAAAAACATAAACATGCTTTATATTACTGAGCTGTTTAAAGAGAGAAATGAAGGCACTGAAATCTTTGGATGCCAGTCTAAAGAGGCATAAAGGGCTATGTGCATAAGGGATATACTTCCTGTTGAAAGTTATCTGGGAAAAAGAAATGAATTACAACTGATTTTAGATTTGGTTGGTATCATACTGAAGCCACCTGTGCTCCATATTAATACTAACCATTTGCAACAAGGAAATTCCAAAGTCAAGTGGCCTGCAGTGATGCACAGTAGTACAGCATCTATAATTTGCAGTATGACACACAGCCATGTTGCTTAATGATACTGATAAAACCTGTTCATTTCTGAGGATGTTCTACTGTTAAAAAATACAAACCTCATGAAACTGACCGGCACTAGGTCCACACACAGAATAGGGTTTTTCCCCCTTCATAATAAATCTATGGAACAATGGCGGGATACAAACCGCCATTGTTCCCCTGGCGCCATTTGCTCCATGCAGGAGTTGCAGCAGCCAAACCCGCGGCTCCCGCGTGGAGCAAAAAAGAAGCTCCATTTCGGAGCTTCTTTCCGCGGCGCACTGATGACGTCACGAAGCGCCAAGGGTGCATTCGTGATGTCATTAGGGCCGCGCGACGTTCGGACGCTCAGCGTCCGATACGTCAATATGGCGCCGGCCATGTAGAAGGGCCGGCGCCATATTGTACGGACACAGTCCGTACTAGACTCAGGGGCGTCTAGAAGAGACGCCCATTTTTTAAAATGGGACATCCTCCGGACGTCCCAACTGCTGGTATGTA
>NW_024837593.1:0-1201 GCF_019175285.1 Sceloporus undulatus
AAAAAAATCTAGTGTGTATATGTGTATTTTTACTGGAAATATTATATTATACATTAATGTAAAATCAACCAGACCCTGCTCTGAATGAAGAGATTTCTTTCAGACTCGGTATCACTGCATGAGTTCTGTGTTCACACCAGCGTCATCTGCTCATCACACATTATAGATTAAGTTCATATATATCCCACCTTCTCCATAAAGCTCATGTGTCACATTGGCGGGTTACAAACCGCCAAAAAATACGTATTGAATACGTATTAGGGTTAGGAAGGGGCGGTGCTTCCGCACCCCCCTAACCCTAATACGTAGTCAATACGTACAAGATGGCGGCGCCCTTTCTACATGGGCGCCGCCATCTTTGCGTATCAGACGCACAGCGTCCAGACGCGTCGCGCCGCTGCTGACGTAGCGAGCGCGCCCCTGGCGCCTCGCTACGTCGCAAACGCGACGCAAAAAGAAGCTCCATTTTGGAGCTTCTTTTTTCGGTCCGCGCGGGAGTCGGGCCGTTTGAAGGCTCCGGCTCCCCCGCGGACCTTCTGGCGGCGGCGCCAGACCGCTGCAAAGCGGCGGTCTGTACCCCGCCATTGTGATATTTGCAGCCTCTTAGACTAACTTACTTTACAGGGCTGTTAGAATGAAAATGGAGAGGGAGTGGGAGAAAATCATGTATAACACCCTCATCTCCAGGAGATAAATGGAACAGAATTAGTTAAAATACATATAGTTGGGGGGAAAACATGGGTATCATAAAGAATTCTATGCATTCCAATGGCCTTTTAAGATACTGGTTGCGTATTTCTTATTTGAACCATAATCCAAAGTGCTCCAAAATCCAATACTTTTTTTCATGGGTATCTGAGGGTGCATGCACAATGTAGAAATAATGCAGTTTAACAGAACTTTAATTGTAGTTCCATGCTCTGGAATCTTGGGTCATGTAGTTTTACAAGGTCACCTTCTCTGACATAGAGTGCTGGTGCAATGTGCTGGATAGAGCAATGGCAATTAAAATGGTCTTGAGTCACATTATTTCTACAGTGCAGATGCACCCTAGGATAGTGACATCTTTGCTTTCTGATGGTTCAATATACACAAACTTTGTGTCATGCACAAAATTATTAAAAATATTGTATAAAATTACCTTCAGGTTACGTGCATAAGGTATATATGAAACATAAATTAATTTTGTTTTTAGATTTGG
>NW_024837594.1:0-1201 GCF_019175285.1 Sceloporus undulatus
TGATCCCTGGAAGGGCGGGATAAAAATAAAAATTTTATTATTATTATATGACATGATAATGAGGAATATAGCTAGCGCTCTAGATTTTGAAGTCTTTAATTTTTAGATTTTGTTGTTAGTCTTAGAATGTATGCCATTATGTGCAATGTAAATTGTTTATTAGTTTTGTGTTTTTATAAGTACTTTCAATAAACTATTTAAAAAGATAAAAGCCAACCCTATCCTAGTGAGAGCAGTATTCTGATTAATTCTTTTTCTCTACATTAGCTAAGGTGCAAAGTAACTATGGTACTGCAATGATGGTATTTCTTTAAAATATATAAATAGGCCACCTTTCCTCATATTTCACAGTCTTAAAAATAATAAACTAAAATAAATCAGTAATATCCAAGAAAAAACAAAAATAAGCATCAGCAATAAAACAATTTAAACAAAATATAGAGTGAAAAACCAGCACAGAAAATTGGAAGGACTTTGTATAATTACGGTATGAAAGCAATAAAATTCAGCCTTTAAAGCAGTGGTTCCCCAAACTGTGCTCTCTAAGGGATTTTGGACTTCAGCTCCCAGAATCCCAGACTATTGGCCAACATGGCAGAGGCTTCTGGGAGCTGAAGTCCAAAATCTCTTAAAGGGCACAATTTGGGGACCACTGTTTTAAAGGCTTTCATAAATAGGGGGATTTTGATGCTGTGTGGGGATTCAACAAGGATGGAGCAAAACAAACTCCCTAGGTAAGACGTTCCAAAGCTTGCTTGATTGCAGAGAAGACCACCACCCTTATCCTACCCAAAAAATGGGTTTGAAAGCAGCCAGAGGGAACACACAATCTTAAGCAGACAAGTCACGAGGAAGAACGATGTCTAACAGCATCTCTGGTCCTAAACTGTGTACAGGTTTAAAAGTCACATTCACTCCTATGAATTCGACCTATGAATGTAGTTTTCTCATCAGTGGAGTGACAAACTCTTGATAATCAGTTCTAGATGATGTGGACAAGATCCTTGGAAGTGTTCGGAAGACAACCTGTTCTCTCGATCCCTGTCCCTCATGGCTAGCGGCTCAGGGGGGACTGGTTGTAACCTCGCTGTTACACCGGATTATAAATACATCTTTGAGGGATGGGCAATTTCCATCCAGCTTAAAATTGGCCATTGTAAAACCGCTGTTAAAAAAAGCCCTCCCTCGACCCCCTGATGCA
>NW_024837595.1:0-1201 GCF_019175285.1 Sceloporus undulatus
TTCACCGCTATGATCTTTGGAATAGCGGTATATAAATAAAAAAACAACAAAAAACAAACAAACAAACAAATAATGAAGTCAGGACAGACAAAGACATAGGCACAGCCAATGGGACAGGAATGACATCCAAAGTGCTATAGTTAATGGTTGCAAGAAATTAGTCTTTTAAACTATATATAGTATTATAGGCACTATACATACTGGCCTAAAGTGCGCCCTCGTCACATGCTAGGGGTTGGCCGAGGGCACACTGCCCATACGTGCCTCACCCTTAGCACATGATGAGAGTGTCAAAATGGTGGCGCCCTGTACACATGGGTGCCGCCATTTTGACGCAACAGATGCTTAGTGTCCACACGCCCCAGCGTCATTATGATGCCACAAGTGCACCATTGGCATACTGTGGCATCATAATCGCGCTACAAGAAGAACCAGCTTTCTAAGGGTACTTTTTGCTGTGTGAGGGATCCATGCGGTTTGTCCGCTGCGGCTCCCTCGCGCAGCAAAACAAGGTGCGGATAGACCACCCTTTTTGGGCAGTCTGTATCCAGCCATAGAATCATAGCGTTAGAAATGACCCCAAAGCCATTGAGTACAACCTTCAGTGAGTGCAAGAAGCGATAAAATATCCTGAAAGGTGCCCATCCATCTTCTATTTTAAAAGCTCCAGTGCAGAAGAGTCCACCACCTTCTGAGGTAAACTGCTCCACTGTCAAACAGGTCTTTCCATCAGTAGGATCACCTAATATTTAGTCAGTTTCTTTTCTTTTAATTTGAATCTATTTGTGCAGGTCCTGTCCTCTGGAAGAGCATGAAACAGATGTTTCTCCATCTATCATCCATGTGACAGACCTTCAGATATTTGAAGATGGCTATTGTATTACTTCTCAGTCTTCTCTTCTCAGAGCAAAACATACCCTTCAATCATTGTTCAGAGTTCTTGTTATCTACCCTTTAACATCTTGACGACCTTCCTCCAGACAGGTTTCAGCTTGTTGATACCTTTCTTAAATGAGGGTGCCCAGAATTACAAAATATTCATGGTAAGGTCTGACCAAAGCAGAATAGAATGGTAGTATTATTTTCCTTGATCAGAATGGAAAGGGACCTTGTAGAACCTTTGAAACTCACTGCGCAAAAGAAATTGTAGCATAAGCTTTCATAGACTTGGTCTACTTCCTCAGATCCATGCTCAGAACAC
>NW_024837596.1:0-1201 GCF_019175285.1 Sceloporus undulatus
CCTTCATTTTCCCAGAGCTCTCTCTTACCTGGTTGCTCCCCTTCCATGGGATCCAGTCCTCTTCCCAGGATCGGGGGTCACAAGAGGATTGAGCTGATGGGAAGGGAGCACCCAGTTTTCATGGCAGCCTTCTGCATGCAGAGAAGTCACAATTCTGAGAGTGTGCCTGCCCATGTGTAGAGTGCCCATTTTCCACACTGTTGCCTGTCCATCTTGCCTTGGGAATTTCTTGTTCTAGCCACATGCAGGACTAAATCCTAGTCTGTATCCTATCCTATGCTTAGTCCTAATCAGAGGAGAATCACTAAATCAGTTGGATTTACCTATAGGTTGAATCACCAGTCACTTATGGGTTCAGTGGATCTACTCTCTTAAATTAACCCAGAGGATTTAAGCATCCTCAGACTTTTAAATGCCGGAATGCTAATTCTTCCATGCTGTGTCAGCATTACTGATGAGAATTAGACTTCCCTTTCATGCAGAGGAGGAGGAGAAGGACCTGTTTTATGTCCCATGTAGAGATAGATGTTCAAGTTCCCAGACTGGATAAGACCTGCATTCCTTTATGGATCTCATCCACTGCCTCCCCTCATACTTCCCTTCTCCGCATGGAGACACTGGTGAAAATCATTACAGTATTTTATTTTTGCAATGAGACCATGTATCTGAGTGTAACTGCTGTGTTCATGTGTCAGTCATAGAAGGAGCATGAGGTGTGCATCTCCTCTCTTTGTTTCCTGAAAGCACACACAAATTGATGCATGTACATTTGTATGCATTGTTTCTAAATGGATCTATTGTCAAAATCACAATTTCTTCACATTTCCTTTTATATTTTTCAAAAAGATGCACACTGCTGAATGTGTTGCACTTAATATATCTATAAATATATAGGTATAAATATCCATAAATATATAGGTTTAAAATTAAAGATTACATCTTGGATTATGCTCATTTTTGGGAAGTGAAGACGTGTGTAAATTCATTATATAAACTCAGTGAGACAAATATCTTACCAAGGTCTAATAAACAATACGTACCATACAGTCCCCACACAAAAGACTCACTGGCGCATTGTGTGTCTGGGGCCTGGAAATCTCACTTCCACCTTTTGGGAAGACAATCATGCCAGAGACTAAATTTGGGTCTGAATTTGGGCCATAGTAACTCCTGGTAGTAAATAGTCCAGGGGCTGAGGGGG
>NW_024837597.1:0-1201 GCF_019175285.1 Sceloporus undulatus
CACTGGAAAGCAGTGCCCCAATTCCCAACTCTCCCATATGTTCCAGAAGGATACTGTGGTCAATGGTATTGAAGGCCCCTGAGAGGCCTTTAATAGCACCAGCATGGTCACACTTCCCCTTTTCAAAGAGCTGTCGATGCTCAAATGGAGATCAGTGACTAAGGCGACCATGGACGTCTCAACTCTGTAACCTGTCCCAAATCCAGTTTGAAATGGATGTAGAAAAATCCATTTCTTCCAAGACTGCTTGGAGTTGAATGGTGACTGCCCTCTCCATTACCTTGCCTAAGAATATTAAGATCCAAACTGGCCTGTAATTGTTTCTGTCCAGAAGTCAAGGGGAAGGCTTTTTTTAGAAGTGGTTTAACCACCGCCTCTTTGAGGCAAGATGGAAGACAGCCTTCCCTGAAAGATGCATTAGTAATGTTTTTAGCAGCATCTTGATGGTATCTCCCCCTGGATGCCCAGCCAAGACAGGGAAGGATCAAGAGAGCAAGTCGTCTTTTTCATACTCCCAAGGAGCTTGTCCTCATCCTCTGTACTAACTGACTCAAATTCATCCAGAAGAAGAGTGTAAGCAGAGGCGCTGGATACCTCTTCTGTCACCTCTGTCATGAGGCCACCATCCAAATCGGCTCTTATCTGAGAGATTTTGTCTGTGAAGTAGTTATTAAAAGCATCAAAACAGGCATTTGTACGTTCTAATAAAGAGTTCAGGGTTCTGGATGCTATATATTAAATAGGACAGTGTTAAAAAATATGTAGTTTGGCAAATGGATGATATAACCCAAGAAAAAGGTTTAGTTCACAGAGACTGGAAGAATCTTAAAGTAAAAGTTGAAAGAATAGATGTGTATATGCAGAACATATTCCCTTCTATAAACTGCACTGTCAAACATTATGGTGGCGACCAGATGACAGACAAGTGTGGGTGGGACCCCAAAAGCCATCAACCAACTGGAAAAGGAGATTCAACAGAGGGAAAAAGACCAAAGATTGTGATGAACTATCTAGAGAACGGGATGATTTTGATAAGAGACACTTTACGGTCTACAGAAGAAGATGTAAAGATTGCTCAACGCACTCAAGGAATGTGGTCCAGTGAAACAGGAGGAAGCAAAGACTTTTTACTAGATGAGGTGTTAAGTCCACAGCCGGTAAAAAGAAACACGTGGTCAGTTACAAGGACTGATCCAGAGAA
>NW_024837598.1:0-1201 GCF_019175285.1 Sceloporus undulatus
CTCGTATCGATTGGCATGAAGCCTGACATTCACTCTCATCGGTCCCTCACACTGTTAAATCATTACGATTGGAAGGGAGCCTGACTTCAAACTTCGTTGGTTCCTGACTCTCCTGGGTCATGCCTGTTGGATAGGTGCCCGCTTTCGATATTCGTGACGTTCCAGAGTCGTCCCAATTGGATTGCAGCCTGACATTCACCATCATTGGTTCTTCACTCTCTGGAGTCTTACGGATTCGATTCTAGCCTGACCTCAAACCTCATCGATCCCTGACTCTCCTGGGTCATACCAACTGGATAGGTGCCCAATTTAGATATTCATGACTTTCCAGAGTCATGCCGTTTGGCTTTCAGCCTGTCATTCTCCCTCATCGGGCCCTGACTATCTGAAGTCTTACAGATATGATGGCAGCCTGTCTTTGAACCTCGTCGTTTCCTAACTCTCCTGGGTCATATCAATTAGATAGGTGGTCGATTTCGATATTAATATGTCCATGACGTTCCAAACTCATATCGATTGGCATGAAGCCTGGCATTCACTCCCATCGGTCCCTGACACTGTTAAATCATTACGATTGGAAGGCAGCCTGACTTCAAACCTCGTTGATTCCTGACATTCCTGGGTCAAATCAAGTGGATATGTGCTCGATTTCGATATGCGTGAGGTTACTGAGTTGTATCGAATGGCTTGTAGCCTGACATTCATCCTCATCATTCCCTGACTCGTTGGACTCATTACGATTGGAAAACAGCCTGACTTCAAACTTTGTTGGTTCCTGACTCTCCTGGGTCATACCTGTTGGATAGGTGCTCCATTTCGATATTCGTGACGTTGCAGAGTTCTACCAATTGGCTTGTAGCCTGACAATCACCCTCATTGGTTCCTAACTCTCTGGAATTTTAAGGATTCGATTGCAGCCTAACCTCGAACCTCATCGATCACTGACTCTCCTGGGTCACACCAACTGGATAGGTGCCCAATTTAGATATTCATGACGTTTCAGAGGCATGCCGATTGGCTTTCAGCCTGTCATTCTGCCTCTTCGGTCCCTGACTCTCTGGAGTGTTACCGATATGATGGCAGCCTGTCTGTGAACCTCATCGTTCCCTGACTCTCCTGGGTCATAGCAGGGACCTAGCCAGGATTTTGGGAAGGGGGGGGTCCAGACTAAGTGCCACCATTTTGAGAGGCTAAGAGCCCC
>NW_024837599.1:0-399 GCF_019175285.1 Sceloporus undulatus
AAGGGAACCCCATTATCCATTTCTAGTAGAACATAGGGCAGTCAAGCGTCCAGGACACCAGACATATCCAAGTGTGGTTCCAGTAGCATGAGAAAAACTTCCAGCATGAACATGTGTAGACATGAGTCTAGGTCATCAGATGCATAGGGTGGAATGAAAGATGCAAAAACAAATTCTTATGATCCAGTTGTGTGTGACAATGTCAGCTGAAATTTACCATCTTTGGGTATGGAGATGAGACGGCAAGCTCAATTTCAATGATGTTGGGAGCAAGGCGGTCTTCTACTGACTTTCCCACAAACAGCCGTCTTACATTGGGCTGTCTCTGGACTCTTCACCCCAAATCTGTCTGAGGAACTAGGCACAATTCTTGTTTCCTTCAGTTAGTATCCAATGTGC
>NW_024837599.1:499-1201 GCF_019175285.1 Sceloporus undulatus
ATTTGTAGGAGAACATAGGCTAGCTAAGCTTCCACAACTCCAGACACGTCCAAGTCAGGCACTGAACAGGGCAGTTGGCTATATTTTTGTTCTTAATTAATGCTCTCTAGCAAAGATGCATGTCTCCCCCAACGAAAAATTCAAAGAGCTAGCCGTGTTAGACAGGAAAATCAGTATGGAAAAGGAACCCCATTATCCATTTCTAGTAGAACATAGGGCAGTCAAGCATCCAGGACACCGGACATATCCAAGTGTGGTTCCAGTAGCATGAGAAAAACTGGCAGCATGAACAACTGTAGACATGAGTCTACTTCATCAGATGCATAGGGTGAAATGAAAGCTGGAAAACAAATCCTTATGATCCAGTTGTATGTGACAATGTCAGCTGAAATTTACCACCTTCTGGGTATGGAGATGAGACGGCAAGCTCAATTTTAATGATGTTGGGAGCAAGGCGGTCTTCTACTGGCTTTCCCACAAACAGCCATGTTACATTGGGCTGTCTCTGGACTCTTCACCCCAAATCTGTCTTTGAGGAACTAGGCACAATTCTTGTTTCCTTCAGTTAGTATCCAATGTGCGGAAGTGTCCCTTTACATACTATCCAAAAGTAGGCTGATATCTCCTTTAAGGAGAAACAAGCTCAAGGTCCATTTGTAGGAGAACTTCGGGTAGTCAAGCTTCCAAGACTCCAGATACACA
>NW_024837600.1:0-1201 GCF_019175285.1 Sceloporus undulatus
GGGGATTCAGCGGGTTTTGGACAGACATTTCCGGGAATTATCTTCGAGGCTTGTTGGCAACACTGCCGTTTTGTGCTTCTTCTGACTGTGGGGAATAATGTTCCGGAACCTTCTCTGAGGCCTCAGTTGAACAGAGGCCTCTCTTTCTCTCCTGAAGTCTCCTTTCCCAAAGTGGGGGGTAAGGACCGGTTCCCATGGGACTGTGGACCCCATGACCTCTGAGCAAATCTATGGGAGACGCTGCCTCAAAGCGCATTGGAGGAGTCTCTGGCTGGATGGCCATCTCTTCGGGGGACTTGGAGGGCAGAATGGGGCTGTTTGGCCCTTGGGGCTCCCTTCCAGCCCTAGGAGCCTATGAAGCCTACCTTACAAGGCTGTTGTGGGAGCTAATCACAAGGCAATTACTACACAAGAATGGCACCATTTAGCAGCTTACAATAAAAATATCCATACCATACAATAACAACATGCTTCATGATCTCCCAAACCCTGACCCTAACACTCCCATCCAAAATAAAATGCCATTAAATTACTGGACACTTATTAAAAGAGTTATTAAAAACAGGGATAGTAGCCAAAGCCCAAGGTTTGTGAATAATAATAATAATAATAAGGCTTGTATTAAAACTCTCCTCCCCATTTCTGATCCCATGTTCCCCAGAAGGAGCACAACTGTATGAGACACACAAAAGACCCACAAAGAGACACCCTTCGTTCCTTTTGGCCCAAGGAGCCTGGCCTCCTTCTGACTCTGGAGCCTCAGGAGAAAAAGAGAAGCCTCTGTTCAACTGAGGCCTCAGAGAAGCTTCTGGAACATTATTTCCCACAGTCACAATCAACACAAAATGGCCGCCGGAACACAAGGAGGCAGGGACAGGGATTCCAGCCAATCAGGGACAGGGATGGTGGGATGGACTGGGATTCCAGCCAATCAGGGCCACGGATAGTGGGATGGACTGGGTTTCCAGCCAATCAGGGACAGGGATGGTGGGATGGACTGGGATTCCAGCCAATCAGGGCTAGGGATGGTGGGAGGGACTGGGACTGCAGCCAATGGCAGCCCTCAGAGTGTCCTCAGGAGGCGATCAAGTGTAAAATAAATATCATACAACCTTCACAAAGTATAAACATTCCAATTCCAGTAATCTCAGGGAAGTTATGCTCTTATGACCGGAAGTAAACATATACACAATTATAATTC
>NW_024837601.1:0-1201 GCF_019175285.1 Sceloporus undulatus
GGAGGCTGCCAAATCATCTCCCTTCAGTGCCCTACTTCTTTCTTTCTACCCCTTGCAGGGGTTACTGTGTCTCATTATCCTCAGGATAATCCAATATCAAACCCCTTGTCAAGAACTAGGAACAAGCAGCCAGTTATCTCCCAATTACTCAAGGCTTCTCTTGAGAAATCCTCCCAGCTCTTTCTTGGCTGGCTATGGCTAATGAATCAGCAGGGCTCTCTTAGTAGCTGAAGCTGAAATCTTTTCGGTGTGTAAACGGAGGCAGTGAGCTGTGTGCTTTCCAAGTGGCATTATAAGGGTTCTGTAAGAGCCCTAGTGGCGCAGTGGTTAAATGTCTCTCACTCACAATTTTGTGAGTTCATTCCCATCCAAGGACTCAGGCTCGACTCAGCCTTGCATCCTTCTGGGTTGCTGAAATGAGTACCCAGCTTGTTGGGGGCAATTAGCTTACACATTGTAAACTATTTAGAGAGTGCTTAAGTGCACTGATAAAGTGGTATAGAAATGTACTCATTCCTATTGCTATAAGCACTGCCAGCGTTTTGGTGCTTTTTCAAAACTGTCTTTCTCTCTCTCTCTCTCTCATGCCTTTTAAGACCAGCCACCCAGAAACAGAGCAAGCACAGGTCGTTTGCTTTATTTCGGTGTGCTATGTGCTTTTGTGGAGTTAAAACAGTGGGAAAGGTTTGACTTGGTGAATGTTTGTGTTCACTGGTTGCCATTCTGATGGCGTAGGAGCCAAGCTGCAGGGAAATGCTGGTAGCCGTTGTCTCATCTACAGGTCAGCTTCTGGCCCTGAGCATTTGGAGCATTCTAGCCCAATGCTACTGAAAGTGGTGGTCCATGGTTTGGTGTCATTTGCTGACAATCCCTGGGTAAGTTTCCAAGAAAGAAAGAAATGTTGGTAGCCAATGGGCACAAACATGGCACTGGTTCCCAACACCTAAAAAGAAAAAGATTACTGGGCTTCCACATTAGAGCTTGGGAAACACTGATCTGGTGCACTCTTAAGTTGGGCCAGATCATTAACTGGGACTGGCTATAGGGAGCATATAATTCCTTATTGTAGCAACATCACTGGATGCCATCTGATACTTATTGCCACCTTTCCAAGAAGACTTAGGCCTGTTACAGACAGGCCAAAATAAAGCTGCTTCGAGTCACTTTGGAGGTATGGTATTTCAATGATGCATGCGTCCTA
>NW_024837602.1:0-1201 GCF_019175285.1 Sceloporus undulatus
TAATTTTCCTAGAGAATCCGAAGAAAAGTGTTAAAAGACTAGAAGAAATATTGGAAAAATTTGGAAGTTTAGCTGGAATTAGAGTTAATAAAAATAAGAGTGGCATGCTCACCAAAAATCTCTCTTGCAAAGAGGAAGAAGACATGAAAATTAACACAGAGTTTAAACTGATAAATAAAATCAAATATCTGGGAATAAATTTGACAAAAAACAATTCAGAACTTTACAAGAACAAGTATGTAACAGTTTGGGAAGCCATTAAGTCTGATTTAGAGAAATGGAAAAAGCAACAGTTGTCTCTCTTGGGGAAAATTGCTACGATACAAATGAATGTTTTGCCCCGAATGCTGTTTTTGTTTCAAACTCTACCTATTATAAGCAATAAGTATTCTTTTAAAATATGGAGGAAAGATCTTACTGACTTTTTGTGGCAGGGAAAGAGACCTAGAATAAAATATAAAGTGATGCAGGATAGAAAAGAAAGAGGGGGCTTGGGATTATCCAGTTTAGGATTATACCACAGTGTGTGTGCCATGATATGGATCAGAGACTGGGTTCTATTAGAAAACGACAAACTGTTATACCTAGAAAGTTGTAATTTAGATCTAGGTTGGCATGCTTACCTTTGCTATGCGACTAACAAAGGCAGTAAGGAATTTAAACAACACTATATAAGGAAAAATTTGCTAGTCACCTGGAATAAATATAAGAATCAATTTTATAGAAAAATACCAAGATGGATATCTCCACAGGAGGCGT
Source organism: Sceloporus undulatus (assembly GCF_019175285.1). NCBI lineage: Eukaryota > Metazoa > Chordata > Lepidosauria > Squamata > Phrynosomatidae > Sceloporus > Sceloporus undulatus. The sequence goes on from NW_024837602.1 coordinate 760, forward strand.
TTCATAAGAAAGAGGAAAAACTAACAAACAAATGGTTAAGCTACGAAGATACTTTAAAAAGAATAGGAGAAATAGAAAAATTAAGAGAAGAAGAGGAAATCCTGAGAGAAAATCAAGGAACTATTTGACTGAAATATTGGCAAATCAAAGAAGACTGGAAAAGAGACAAGACAACGATTGGTATAGAAAAAAACAAACAAACAAAAAACAGACTTTGCTAAGATTATTAAAGGAAATTAATCAAAATTAATTTAAAATTTTATAGATTTTTGTTAGATTGGGAAATGACCGAAGAAACAATAAAAACTAATATGATAAAATGGGCCCAAAACATAGGGAAGTAAATACCACGGATATCTTGGGAAAATTCTTGGAAAACAGGTTTAAATTTCACGCTGTAATAATTTAAAAGCAAATTATCATAATTTTTTTTTAGGTGGCA
>NW_024837603.1:0-1201 GCF_019175285.1 Sceloporus undulatus
GTACGATCTGAAGAGAAATCAGAGGTGATTTGAGGGCTATCTGGCTGTGACATCTGTCACCCCATTGATTGCCAGGGTTGATTCGGCTGATCTGGCTGGCAAGGCGGGTGTCCCCTTCCTCCCTCACCGCTCCATGTGCGTCCCTCCCGAAGCTGCACGCTCAGTGGAAGAGGACAGCCATGCCAGATAGAAGGAGTGTACTGTTCTTCGGTCAAGGGTATACGATAGCTGCGCTCCCCTGGTAGAACCTCCAAACAAGCTCAAGGTCCATTCTACCTCTGATGGCTAGGTTATTACAATCACCTCTGTGGTCTCTTTTTTTGGGACAGCAATTTTGGTCCAAAATAAGGATTGAAGGGAGGTTCTGTATGCCCCAACTGATCTTGGCTCAAGTGGGAAGGGAAGGGTAAAAATCAAAAAAATACCTGCACTCACTGTTAGAAGAGTATGTGATTAGTTCAGTGTTTGGAGACTGAAGATTATTCAAAATCAACTGTCTTTACAAGGACTGTCAAAGTGCCCCCTTGACATTTATTTGTTTCAAGCTTGAAATTCATCCCAGATGATGGTTCAAATGGGCATGGGATGGCATACCTGGAATTTTAAATAATATCTGGCCAGCTGTGTAGTGTGGTAACCCCACAAACAGCCCTTCATCAGAATAGTAGTAAGAACGTCAGATGCAAGTGTTTTCTGCAGCCTCTATACAATGATTTGGTGAAAGAAGATACTTAGTGCTCCACTCTATTAAACATACAAAATCTCATTTATTTGTTTGTTTGTTTGTTTGTTGCTTTTCTGCTCAACATGCTCACTCAACTGGATAAGAACATTAAGAGAATATACATTGAAGGAGCATTAATATTCTGGGAGATGCACTGTAATAAAAAAAATGCTTACTTAGAATCATAGAGTTGGAAGAGACCAGAAGAGCCATCCAGTCCATCCCCATTCTGCCATGCAGGAAATCTCAATCAAAGCATACCCAGCAGATGACCATCCAGCCTCTGCTTAAAGACCTCCAAAGAAGGAGACTCCACTACACTCCAAAGGAGTGTGTTCCACTGTCGAACAGCCCTTACTGTCAGGAAGTTCCTCCTAATGTTGAGGTGGAATCCCTTTTTCTGCAGCTTGCACCCATTGTTCTGGATCCTGTTCTCTGGAGCAGCAGAAAACAAGCTTGCTCCCTCCTCAATACACT
>NW_024837604.1:0-666 GCF_019175285.1 Sceloporus undulatus
CTCCTGGAGTTTTTTATACAGTGGAAAGGAGAAGCCAGGCATAGTCAGACACGCATCCTAGACTTCAGGAGAGCGGATTTCAGTAAACTTAGAGAAATACTGGGGGTGATCCCATGGTCAGGAATACTAAAAGAGAAGGGAGTTCAAGATGGATGTGAGTTTCTCAAAAGGGAGATACTGAAGGCACAGATTAAAACAGTTCCAGTGAGAAAGAAAAATGGGAGATGTCTCAAGAACCCAGGATGGATGACAAAGGAACTTTCAGCTCAGCTGAATTTTAAACGGAACACGTATAAGAAATGGAAAAATGGGGAAATCACCAAAGAGGAATTCAAACAAATAGCTAGCATGTGTAGAGATAAGGTCAGAAAAGCTAAAGCACATAATGAACTCAGGCTTGCTAGAGAGGTTAAGAACAACAAAAAAGGCTTTTTTGGATATGTCCGCAGCAAAAGGAAGAAGAAGGAAACGGTAGGGCCACTGCGTGGAGAAGATGGCAAAATGTTAACAGAAGACAGAGAAAAGGCAGAATTACTCAACACCTTCTTTGCCTCAGTCTTGTCAGAAAAGGCAAAGGGTGCTCAACCTGAGGATAATGGAGCAGAGGACAGAATAGGGGAATTTCAGCACAGAATAAGTAAAGAGATAGTAGAGGAACACCTTGTT
>NW_024837604.1:766-1201 GCF_019175285.1 Sceloporus undulatus
CTCCTGGAGTTTTTTATACAGTGGAAAGGAGAAGCCAGGCATAGTCAGACACGCATCCTAGACTTCAGGAGAGCGGATTTCAGTAAACTTAGAGAAATACTGGGGGTGATCCCATGGTCAGGAATACTAAAAGAGAAGGGAGTTCAAGATGGATGTGAGTTTCTCAAAAGGGAGATACTGAAGGCACAGATTAAAACAGTTCCAGTGAGAAAGAAAAATGGGAGATGTCTCAAGAACCCAGGATGGATGACAAAGGAACTTTCAGCTCAGCTGAATTTTAAACGGAACACGTATAAGAAATGGAAAAATGGGGAAATCACCAAAGAGGAATTCAAACAAATAGCTAGCATGTGTAGAGATAAGGTCAGAAAAGCTAAAGCACATAATGAACTCAGGCTTGCTAGAGAGGTTAAGAACAACAAAAAAGGCTTTTTT
>NW_024837605.1:0-1201 GCF_019175285.1 Sceloporus undulatus
CAGGTTTGTCTGGCATGACTTGTTTCTCTGAAACCCATGTTGACTTTTTGTGATTATGGCATTGCCTTCTAGATGTTCACAGACTCTCTGTTTAATGATCTGCTCTAGAATATTTCCTGGTATAGATGTCAGACTAACTGGATGATAATTGTTGGGATCCTCTTTTTCCCCCTTTATGAAGATGGGGACAACATTTGCCCTCCTCCAGTCTGCTGGGACTTCTCCTGTTCTCCAGGAGTTCTCAAAGATTATTGCCAATGACTCCGATATTACATTTGCCAGCTCTTTTAATACCCTTGGATGTAGCTCATCTGGTCCTGGAGACTTAAATTCATTTAGATTAACAAGGTATTCCTCTACTATCTCTTTACTTATTCTGTGCTGAAATACAGTTCAAGCATAATTGTAATTATGTTCTTGTTCTCTGCCCAATCCTGACCTCAGTTTGTCTTCTTTGGCACTCTGCAGGGCTCATGGTATCTGTCCACCAGTTACTGTGAAATTAGTAGATAATAGCTTGCCTTTAGACAAGCATCCATTAAAGGGACTCTGGATATTGCTTCAGATCTTTGAGGTTCTGTTGTCATTCATTCACTTAACAAAAAATGGTCAATGGCACCTTTATTTCCTCACAAAGGCCCTCAAGGTAGCTTACCGCAATTGGACACAATTTTACAAGTAAAACAATCTAAGCCATAATTAAAATGAAAAGAATAAAGCAATTGCCTAAAAACATAATGAAATGATTGTCTACTCAGCACTGCAAACAGCCTTGGGAGCCGCTTGATGAGCCTGAAGCAGCAGGGACTTTAATAGCAGGAATGCCATTCCTTCCCATGAGCATGTCTCAAAATGAGTCACTCTCAACATAACATACTTAATTTGGCTAACACTATGGAGTAACAATAGACATCTACAAATTCCAAATATATCTGGACGTTTTAGCATTCATTTATTTTAGGTGGTCTTAGTGACAATTGTGAATAGTCCACTCTGAATGTCTGCCAAGGTACTTTACTTTTTCTTACTATGCTTCATTCTCTATATTGACGTATCTATGCATCAGTTTCTCTTGGGGGCTAGAACTGGGTGTAATCTATAGTTGCTATAAATGTTCTCTAATTGCAGTTCTGGGGTTCAGAGTAATCTCTGTGGGATGAAATGTTACAAAATCTTAATTGTAAGAATAGTCCTCTTATTT
>NW_024837606.1:0-1201 GCF_019175285.1 Sceloporus undulatus
CAAAATGGTTTTTTACCCCAAAGATATTTGGGAAAAAATACAAGAATGATGATTGATATAATTGAACACTACAAAGACAAAAAAGATAAGGGATTAGCCATTATATTGATAGACATGGAAAAAGCATTTGACAAGGTGAATTGGAATACAATATTTGAAATCTTGAAGAAAGCAGGAATTAAAACTAGATTTATAAATTGGATAAAAGCTATTTACAAAAACCAAGAAACATGCCTAATCATAAATGGGGAAAAAACAAAGCCAGTAAACATCAAACAAGGTACTAGACAAGGTTGTCCTTTGTCTCCCTTATTATTTATTATGGTTATTGAAATACTAATCAAGAAAATTAACCAAAATAAAAAAAATACAAGGAATTGATAATAAAGGAATGGAAATTAAAACATTGGTTTTTGCAGGCGATTTGGCTCTTTTCCTGGAAAACCCCTTAGTAAGTATTAAAGAAGTACAAAGTGAATTAAAAGAATTTGAGAAAATATCAGGGTTGAAAATAAATGAAAGTAAAAAAAATATGCTAATTAAAATTTAAATAAATCTGAAGAAAACGAACTAATAAAAATATCAGGATATAAAATAACTAAAAAAGTAAGATATCTAGGAATCGATATTACAACAAATAATGCTGACCTATTTAAGAATAATTATAGTAAATTATGGAGTCAGATTAAAAGGGATTTAGAAAACTGGAAATCTTTAAAACTATCTCTGTTAGGAAGAATAGCTTGTATTAAGATGAATATTTTACCAAAAATATTATTTTTATATCAAACAATTCCAATTATATTAAAAGATAAATACATTCATATCTGGCAGAAAGAATTAACAAAATTCATTTGGATGGGGAAGAAACCCAGGGTACGAATGAAGACGCTACAAGACGCCAGAGAAAGGGGTGGATTAGACGTCCCAGATTTAAAACTTTATTATCAAGCAAGATGTCTAGTTTGGGTTAAAGACTGGTGGGAATTAAAAGATAAAAAGCTTTTGAAATTGGAAGGTGAGAGCATAGCTTTTGGATGGCATGCGCACTTGTATTATATTAAAGAAAAAGTTGATAAAGAATTCAATAATCATTGTATAAGGAAACCTCTCGTTTGGATCTGGAAAAGAGTTAGGAAAAAAAATAGGTGAAGAAATTACACTTGAAACTTCCCCTCAAGAAGAGAGAAAAAGGACTGAC
>NW_024837607.1:0-1201 GCF_019175285.1 Sceloporus undulatus
TGGTAAAATTTTGTTAGCAAAATAGCCAGCTGGTTATGCTCTTTGGTCTCTCACATACAATGTGAAAGAGGCTATGCCTTGCACTTTTGTACAAAGATTAAAAAAAAACAGCAAAGGAACCAGTTTTGGATTTCCATTGGGAAGGAAAAAGAGGTTCAAGTGCATTAGGGGGACATGATGAAGATCGAAAGGTTGCATCTTGCTTATAGTCAAATGAAACCTGTATCTGAAAATAACTGTTGTGCTTACATATCCATAACATAAAAATGATATTATTAACACTGGTCATTTAAGCAACAGGAGTTGAGTATATTTAGCATGGAGAAGAGAAGACTGAGAGGTGACATGATAGACATCATCTGAAGGGATGTCAAGTGGAAGACGGACCAAGTTTGTTTTCTACTTCTCCAATAACTAGAACGTAAGCCAATGGATTCAAATTGCAAGAGATTCCACCTAAACATTAGGAAGAATTTCTTTACTGTAAGAGCTTTGCAAGAGTGGAATACATTGCTTGGGAGGGTTGTGGACTCTTTAAACAGAGGTTGAATTGCCATCTTTCAGGAGTGCTTTGGTTGTGTATAACTGCATGGTAGGAGGTTGGCCTGGATGTCCATGTCATCTCTTCCAACTCTAGGATTTTATGATTCTGGGTCTGCCTTGAACAAAACATAGGCGGGATACAGACCGGTGAAATGGCCGGCCTGCATACATACTAGGGTTGCCTCGGGGTGTTGCTTATATACTCCCTGCAACCCTAGTACGTACTCCGTACATCAAAATGGCAACGCCCTGTACACATGGGTGCCGCCATTTTGACGCGATGGATGCTTAGCGTCCACATGTCACAGCACGCTGGTGACGTCACAAGTGCGCCATTTGCGCACTCAGGCTTTGCAAGTGCAACAAAAAAGAACCCGTTTTTAAGGGTTCTTTTTCCACCAGCGGGAAACGGTGCGGTTTATGTGCTGCAGCTTCCCACCGGTGGAAAAGGCGGCGGCAGCAGACCACCCTTTTTGGGCAGTCTGTATCCCACCATAATCACTTAAAATGAGTCATACCATTGGGCCTTTCAGTTCAGCATTGTCAACAATGGCTAGTAGTGGCTTTCCAGGATTTCAGCTGTTATTTCCCCAGTCTTTACCTAGACCTATTTCATATGATTTAGTTGGAGCACTGTGATTCCAATTTAACTGCCACA
>NW_024837608.1:0-1201 GCF_019175285.1 Sceloporus undulatus
CTAATCAGTGTCTAAGCAGTTTACAACTGTAAACTAATTTGCCCCCAACAATCTGGGTACTCATTTTAGTGACCTCCTCAGAAGGATGCAAGCCTGAGTCAAGCTTGAGTCCATTTGCTGGTCTTGAACTTGCAACCTTGTGGTTTTGACTGAGTGGCTTCAGTACAGGCATTTAATCACTGCACCACCAGGGCTCCTCTGGAAATGGAAGGCAAAGTGTCAACCCCTTTTGTCACCTAAATTCTTTCACGCTCAGAAGACCAGAGAGAGGGAGATGGAACTCCACAGATCTCCATTGTTTCTCTTAAGATATTAGCTCCTCTGAGCCTTTCTTCATCTCTTTCCTTGGAAGCAGGCAGCTCTACAGATTTTGGGATCACGTGAATTAGTACTCTGACTTCATCTCCCCTGCCTGTCCCCTTAAACACAATTATCTTCGTTTTCCTGTTCTAATGTTCCTTAACCATTGTAAGCCTCTGTGAAGGCAATGTCTGGATTGCTTCTGATCTTGAATATGTTACAAAATTTATGTATTGCATTCTCTTAAGATACACAGGGATTTCCCTCTATCTATCTTATTCTGCCTAAGCATGTGACCCCTGTCACTCACTCTTGGAGGCTGGTTAACAAACTATCAAGATTCAAAGCTGCCTCCTCTCAGTCTCAGGCCCCATTCATACTGGGGTAAAAGACATGGAGGGAACTGAGATGATCCGGATGCCCCTCCCCCGAATCGCTCCGTTAGCAAGTGCCCACTACAAATTGAAATCGAATGCATTTTGACAGAAATCGAATGCATTCTGTAGATTGGCCGCTGCCAATCAAGCTATCGTCATGGTGACGTTTGCAGGGCATCGGGGGAAGTGTCCTCCCTTTTGAAAGAGCCAGGCACAGGGGTTTCAGCGGCTGAAGCAGGGAGAGAGGTGCCTCTCTCTCTCTCTCTCTTTTAATAAACCTGTGGGCTTTTGGGTCAGATCTGCCCCTGTCCCAGGCAAAGGATGGGATTGCCATGCTTTTTTTTTATGCTTTTAAAAGCAACATTAGCTTTCCCTTTGCTTCCGTTGCTGTATCTGCTCAAGAAGACAAATCATTCGCATATTTGCTCAAAAAAAATTGCTAAAAATGTAACATTGATTGTTTGCAACATTTGTAGCTTCTCCCTCTGCAGAAAGCAAGTGCAAGCCTGGCTCCATCTGCCTCA
>NW_024837609.1:0-1201 GCF_019175285.1 Sceloporus undulatus
TAAAATAAAATAAAATAAAATAAAATAAACAATAAAATAAAAATAAAAATAAAATAAACTATAAAAATCTCGTTCCGAACAAAACAGGGAGGGATGTTTCACCTCAAAGATGCGAGTAATTATTGTATTGTATTGTATTGTATTTGGGGGATTTGTATCCCAAATGGGATCCAAGGCGGCCGGAGTCCATTTCTGCCGGGGAAGTGTCACCCTCAGGGCCCAAAGGCCCCAGATCCTGCCTGATTTTGGAAGCTAAGCAGATTCAGGACTGGTTAGTGCTTGGATGGGAAACCGCCAAGGAGAGAAAAAACACACACACCAGGCTCTATTTCAGAAAGAGGAATTGGCCAAACCACCTCTGGAGGGTTCCTTGCCTAAGTAAACCCTATGAGATCCATAAATCTTGAAGGCACCCTCAAGGAAAGGAATAGAACAAGCCTGGGCTGGTTGGTGTCAAGCCCCATCCACAAAGCCTTTGAGCCGCAGCACTAAAAACAAGCGAACAAAGCATTGCAAATCCTGTTGTTGTGAGTTCATCTGCACTTCCTCCCATCCTTTGGAGGCTGAATTGATTTCACGTCCGAATGGGAGGTTTTGTGTTGTAATTTTATTTAATTTTATTTAATTTTGCAAACCTTTTCGAGAGAAAACTTTGCAAGAGGTTGTGGATGGAGAAGGAAAGAGAGATCAGGCCTGAAGATTTCCTGAAGAGAAATGGAATTGGAAGCCAAGTGGGAAGAGGAGCGAAAATTAGATGTATTCCTCGCTTTCCTGCCTCTCTTTGCTCCATTCACAAAGAAAAAGGGAGATGCCCCAGCTCTAAGCAAACGCCTCTGTTCTCCATCTTGGCCCAGAAAAAGCGCAAGGCATTGTTTGCTTTGGACGCAAACGCTAATAAAAATCTAATAAATCTGATTAAAAGGACAATATTTGGCTTGTTGTTCTGGAAGCCGCCTTGGGTCCCGTCCTGGAAGAAAGGCGGCCTCTAAATGAAATGAAATGAAATCTAGGGGGGAAAAGCACAACTCATCGCTTGGAGGTGAAATCTAGAAAAAAGGACAATATTTGGGTCGCTGTTATGGAAGCCGCCTTGGGTCCCATGCTGGGAGAAAGGCGACGTATAAATAAAATGAAATAAAAAAGCACAATTATTGCTAATAATAATAATAATAATAATAATAATAATAATAATAATAATAAT
>NW_024837610.1:0-1201 GCF_019175285.1 Sceloporus undulatus
CCCCAGCACCACCTTCTGAGAGCGCCCCTCCAGGAAAGAATGGAGCCATTGTAGAATAGTATCTCTAAACCCATCCCAGAGAGGCAACTCAGAAGGATACCATGGTCGATTGAAAGCTGTTGAAAGGTCCAACAAAACCAACAGGGACACATCCCCCCTGTCCAGTTCTCTGTGTAGGTCATCCACCAAGGCAATTAAAGCTGTTTCTGTCCCATAACCAGGCCTAAAACCAGATTGACATGACTCTAGATTGTCCATCTCATCCAGGAATGCCTAGAGTTGGGAAGCTACCACACACTCCAGCACCTTGCCCAAAAATGGAAGACTGGAGACTGGCCTGTAATTATTTAGTACAGTAGGATCCAATGAAGGTTTTTTCAAAAGAGGTCTCACCACAGCCTCTTTTAGGCATGTTGCCTTGCTGTAAAGACGCATTAATCACTTCCCTTACCCACTCCACCAGTCCTCCTCTGGCCTGTTTAATAAGTCACGAAGGGCAAGGGTCTAGTATACATGTAATGGTTTTCACCTCTCCTAGAATCCTGTCCACATCCTTGGACTGCACTAATGGAAAAGTATCCATCAGTGCTGGACACTCAGGAGCCAAAGTTACATCCACCAAAACTGTGTCAACTCTGGTGTCTAGGTCAGAGTGAATCTGAGCAATTTTATCAGCAAAATGGTGGATAAATTCTTCACAACGAGCTCTTGAGTGGCTTACATTCTCCTCAGAACCAGATCATAACAGATTTCTGACCATTCCAAACAATTCAGCTGAGCAGTTCTGTGCAGTTTCAATTGTTTTAGTAAAAAAAAACCAACCTTTTTTGCTGCCTTTATTGCACCACCATATATTTTCAGGTAATTTTTAGCCTGTTTTCAGTTGGATTCACTCTGAGTTTTCTGTCACTGTCGCTGTAGTCTCCATCTAATTCGTTTCATTGCTGCCAGCACCTTGGAAAACCAAGGGGACGCTTAGGAGTGATTGGAGCAACTGGTCATTTCTCCATTCCAGAGATCAACCAGGGCTTTGACAGGACCACCTGCCAAGGCAGCAGGAAACTCCCCAAGAGCCATCAGGAATCCATCTGGATCCATAAGCCTCCTGGGGCAGACCCTGCATAGGCTCTGAGTTCCAACAAGTCTAAATCTAACCAGAAAGTGATCTGTCCATGAACATGGAACAGTAGAAAACCATTTA
>NW_024837611.1:0-1201 GCF_019175285.1 Sceloporus undulatus
GAGGGAAGATAAGAAGATGATAAAGAGGGGAAATCCCCTGGAGTGGAAGGATTTACAGCTAGATATTATAAAACATTTCAAGGGGAACTAGTGGATCCATGATATAAATGGTTTAATCCTATTAATGCAGAGGGGATTCCAGACTCATGGGAGCTAGCGAGTATCCCTTTAATTCCTAAAGAAGGAAAGGACAGCTTGTTAATGACTAATTATAGACCAATAAGTTTGCTGAACACTGATTATAAGATATTCCCACAAATACTTGCCAGCAGACTGAAGGGAATTTTGAATCCGACAATTGGGAAGGAGCAAAACGGGTTTTTACCAGACAGACAGATTAGGAACAATATCAGAACGAGTATAAATTGTCTTGAATTTTACCAGGTCAATAATGAGAAAAAATGTGCCCTAATTGCTATTGACACGGAGAAAGCCTTCGACGGCGTGAGATGGGATTTTTTGATAGAAGTGGTAAAAAGTATGGAAGTGGGAGACAATAAGGCAAATATATAATCGGCAAAGAGCTTAATTATCAATGGAGAAAGATCCAAAGAATGTATGATCAATAAGGGCACAAGGCAAGGATGCCCAATATCACCGCTCTTATTCTTAGAAGTGATGGACATTTTGATTTCCTCTATTAAAGGTAATCCAAATATAAAAGGGATTAACAGGAAATGAAACCAAGATAAGAGCGTTTGCGGATGACGTGGTAACAGTTTTGGAGGACCCAAATCGGGGCAGAGAACAGCTGCTACAGGAGCTGAACAAATTCGGCAGATTCACAGGACTGAAAATTAATAGAGACAAGACAGTGTTGATAACTAAAAGTATGACTGGAGAAGAGGTAGAGGAATGAAAGAGGAAACCGGGCTTCCAAGTAGGAAAGAAACTGAGGCGCTTAGGAATTTGGATGTCTAGAGACAATAATTATTTAGGGGTATGGAAAGACATAAGAGAAAATTTAAGGAGATGGTTAAATCTTTCACTTCTAGGCAGAATTGCTGTAATCAAAATGGCAGTTCTAGAGAAAATTATGTTTCTGCTACAAAATTTGCCAATAGAGATTAAGGATAAGATATTTAAAGGTTGGGAAGCCGAGCTAAAAAGATTCATATGGAAAGGACACAAACCTCGGATTAAATGGGAGGAGCTCAAAGATGCTTCAGAGAGAGGGGCTATTCACTCCCAGACTTCAGAT
>NW_024837612.1:0-1201 GCF_019175285.1 Sceloporus undulatus
CCTCTCTCTCCCAGCCCCCAAAGCCCAGCCTCCCCACTGGCCCTAAGTCCCTGCCTCCCTTCCTCAGACCCCCACAGGCCCCTTCCTTCCTTCTTTCTTTCTTTCCTTCTTTCCTTCCTTCTTCCTAAAATGGAGGGCCAGAGGCAGAAAGGGACACACTGCCTTCCTTTTGACCCAAGAAGCCTGTCCTCCTTCTGACTCTGGAGCCTCAGGAGAGAAAGAGAAGCCTCTGTTCAACTGAGACCTCAGAGAAGGTTCCGGAATGTTATTCCCCACGGTCACAAGCAGCACAAAATGGCCTCTGGAACACAAAATGGCCTCCTAAGTCTCAGCACTTGGCAGATGGCAGTTTGAGGCCTTCAGGGAACCCAAAATAGAGGATGAAAGGGCCCCAAAGTCGGAAGGGACCCCAAACAGGATTTCTGACCCTAAACAACACAGAAAGGTTTTCCTGATGGCATCCGATGGCTGTGAGAACACAAAAAGTCTCCAAATAGGATTTCCAAACCTTAACAACACCTAAACATTTTCCTGAGGCAATTGAAAGGAGGAACCTGATCCCCTCCTTAATTACAATCAATAGTGGAAGATATTGATATTAATATTAAGAGTGCCCTTGGTCTACAACCCAGCTCAGGTCTTGACCGATCAGGAAGGCCAGTCCAGCTGCAGGATTGGGACCGCTTTACCTGCCCTGGCTCAGTGCTAGGGAATTCTGGGAAATGTAGTTTTGTGAAACATTGACCCTTCTCTTTCAGAGACCTCTGATGCCACGATAAACTCCAATTCCCATGAGTCCCTAGCACTGGGGCAGGGCAGTTAAAGCGCTCTCAGACTGGACTATTGCTGCCGTGTGTTTTGTACCTTTCTTGACTGTAAATTGTCCATAGCCTGCAATGCATCTCCTAATTCTGTTGGCAGTCCCTCCCTCCCAACACTTTCTCATTTCCCCCCAAAACCAGCGCAAAGCTGGCAGATGGAAAGAGGTTTTGAAGCAGCATTTAAATCTGCCATATTTGTTTTTAAAAGACTAAATGTCCCAAATGCTATTATCAGTTTTGTAGATATTATTACAGAAAGACGTAGAGTGCAAACTCCTCAAGTACCTTTATTTTCTGGAGTGAGATGTGCTTTTCCAAATGACTCACTGCGATGATCTCCGGTGGTCTAAGCAGCCAAACTGCAGCCCAATAATAATAAT
>NW_024837613.1:0-1201 GCF_019175285.1 Sceloporus undulatus
TCCATTATACCAATACAAATTGCAAAGCTTTCAAATGTAGCAAAACAGAGTATAGAGGAGAGAAGAGAAAGAAAAAGGAAACATAGGATTATTCTCCCTATCTATAATTGGACCATTATGACTTCCTGTCAAAATTTCTACCCTTTGTCTGAAGTAAATTAGTACTCTTTCATTTGTAGACCTTATTGAAAGACATGCCGTCCCTTATATGACAAACAAACTGTTAAAAAAGAAAAAACAATACTAAGTATAGTAGTCGCATTTGATACAATTTCACATAGTAAAACATTGTTTCTAGGTATGACATGCTAAAGTTAACTAGATGACAATATATCTAAGTACATTTTACCAAAATTTCTTTAGTACCACTTAGTTCTTAGCACTTGCATTGAAAAACCACATGTATTCTTGCAACCGAATCTTTGTTTAATCCTTATTAGGGGGGAAAAGGTTCCCCAAAAGAAAAAAGAAAATAAACGGCATATCCGCATTTCATGTTTCCGGGATCATCTTGTTATTCTTTCCTCAAATCTATAATTTAACTGTTGATCAGAAGAAAGTACAGAGGTGAGATGTAATACTAATATTCAATAAATAAAATATTAAATTGATCTTAAAGAGCTAATTTGATTCTTAATGCATTACTCTTTCCCTTTTAGATACTGATTGATGGAACATTTATTTCCCATTCTTCATTCATATGTTGCAAAACTTTTTCCCACTGTTCCTTTCTTTTCTTCCCATCCTTGTTTTGTACCTCACAGGAAATCCTGTCCAGTTCTCTAAGTTCAATCACTTTAAGCATCCAGCTTTCCCATGATGGGATCTCTTTAGATTTCCACAGTTTTGCTATTGCTAACCTGGCTGCAGTGACAAGATATAGTACTATTCTCCAGCATTTTGTCTCAATCACCTTTAGAGGTGTAGTAATATTCAGTAAATATAGTTTAGGGTCCATTGAAAATTTAAATCGCAAAATACTTTGTAGAGAGTTATGTACAATCTTCCAGAATGTTTTTATTGCACTGCAACCCCACCACATATGATACAACGTCCCTCTTTTTGTATTACATCTCCAACACAAGCCTTCGCTAGTTTTGAACATCTTTTTAAGCCTCCACGGAGTAATGTACCATCTGTTAATTATCTTGAAGTGATTTTCCTTGAGACTTTGCGCCACAGTAAACTTATCTGTCCTCAC
>NW_024837614.1:0-1201 GCF_019175285.1 Sceloporus undulatus
GGCCATCTCTTCGGAGGACTTGGAGGGCAGAATGGGGCTGAATGGATAGCCCTTGGGGCTCCCTTCCAGCCCTAGGAGCCTATGAAGCCTACCTTACAAGGCTGTTGTGGGAGTTAATCACAAGGCAATTATTACACAATAATGGCCACCTTTTAGCAGCTTACAATAAAAATATCCATACAATACAATCACAACATTTTCCATTACCTCCCAAACCCTTCCTAACACTCCCATCCAAAATAAAATGCCATTAAAGTATTGGACAGTTATTAAAACAGGGATAGTAGCCAAACCCCTATCTTTGTGAATAATAATCATAATTATAAGTCTTGTATTAAAACTATCCTCCCCATTTCTGATCCCTTTTAAAACCCATCTTCCCCAGAAGGAGCAGAGCTGTGTAATAAGAAAACCCTCTCAGAAAAGAGACACACTTCCTCCCTTTTGGCCCAAGGAGCCTGGCCTCCTTCTGACTCTGGAGCCTCAGGAGAGAAAGAGAGGACTCTGTTCAACTGAGGCCTCAGAGAAGGTTCCGGAACAAAATGGCGACTGGAACACAAAATGGCCAGGGATGGTGGGAGGGATGGGGATTCCAGCCAATCAGGGCCAGGGGATGGTGGGCCGGGACCAGGATGCAGTCAATCAGGGACTTTGATGGTGGGAGGGACTGGGCCTCCAGCCTATCAGTGCCAGGGATGGTGGGAGGGATGGGGATTCCAGTCAATCAGGGCCAGGGATGGTGGGCGGGACCAGGACTGCAGCCAATCAGGGACTTTGATGGTGGGAGGGACAGGGATTCCAGCCAATCAAGGCCAGGGATGGTGGGAGGGACGGGGATTCCAGCCAATGGCAGCCCTCAGAGTGTCCTCAGGAGCCAATCATGTGTAAAATACATATCATAAAACATCACAAAGTATAGACATTCCAATTACAGTAATCTCAGGGCAGTTATGCTGTTATGACCGGAAGTAAACATATACACAGTTATAATCATGTATACATGCTGATGTTGAGCAGAGCGTGGGAGTGTATACATGCACATATTTCTCCATGCATTTGATTACGTTTAAATTGTGCGCAAGTAGAAGAGTATAATAATAATAATAATAGTATTTATTTGTATACCGCCCTCTGGCAAACCAATCCGGGCGGTTTACAACAGTAAAATATAAAATATGACAATTAAAAACACTTTATCCCT
>NW_024837615.1:0-1201 GCF_019175285.1 Sceloporus undulatus
ATCGGCGTTTGAAGCTCAACATGTCCAAGACGGAGCTTCTTGTCTTGTCTTTCCTCCTAAGCCCACCCTCCAATACTCCTTTTCTGTCTCTGTGGACAACATTTCTATTCAACCAGTTCAGCAAGCCCACAGTCTTGGTTTTATCTTTGATTCTTCTCTGTCGTGTATCCCTCAGATCCAGACCACAGCCAAGGCTTGTAGATTCTTTTTGTACAATATTGCCAAAATCCGACCATATCTCTCTGCCTCCACTGCAGAGAGAGTATGACTTGCCCAGGGCCACCCAGTGGGTTTTCAAGGCTGAGGAGGGATTTGAACCCTGGTCTTGTGCCATAGTTTAATGCTCAGACCACTATGCACAAACACACACACACACACACACACTAGCCGAGGGGAAATGCTCATTTAATTTTTTTTATCCAAAATGCATATTTTGAACTCATTCAAAAGTCATTATAATTGGTAAATTTAAAACATCATGGTATAAATTGTGAATTTAACTTAAGGGTGAAATGAGGGAAAGTAAATGAGTCTACTTGGCTGAGCCCTAATTATCTTCAAATAGTTTACCTAATATCTAATTAAGGTACTGTGACAGTATGCTTAATTATCATATTACTGCTAATATATCATATGACAGCCTGTATTAACAGTCTGATGAAAGTACCAGAATGACAAAAATAATATTTTTAAAAGGCAGTAAACTACTTACAATGTCTTACAAAACCTTACATTTATGTTCTGTGATCTTGTCAAACCATTTAGATGAAGATAAATAATATGCCTGATGATCTCGAATAGAATTGTTTTCATAGAGAATTGATAAAGATGATAGTATAAGAAATGTGCCAATTCAAACATGTGTGCATATGTGTGAATCTGAGTATGAATGTTTGGTGAACTCCATTCGATAACGTCAGTCCTTGCCATTTTCTTGAGTGTTTTTTTCCTAGTTCCTAGAATTTATGCATGCTCAGTGATGGTGCTGGATTCATAAGCTTCTTCATTTTCCTCCAATAATTACAGTTCTCTCTAGTATGCATATATTGCTGCAGGACCCACATAACTATATATCTCTATCGTCTGTCTGTCTGTCTATCTATCTATCTATCTATCTATCTATCTTCTGGGAAATTCAACTACAGTGGTACCCTGGGTTACGAAAATAATTCGTTCCGCCGCCGCGTTCGTAACCCGAAAT
>NW_024837616.1:0-1201 GCF_019175285.1 Sceloporus undulatus
CAATTTCATCTACCCACCTGAATTTTAAAAATCCAAAAAGAAATAGTCTGATGGACTGGCTTTTAAAAAGGGAGAGAGTGTACACCTTTGTTTCTTTCTTTTTCTAGGTTTCTTTTTGGTAAATATATTTTATCTTTTTTTCTGATCCCATTTTGACATTAGTGAATGGCAGGTGTTTTTCCTTCAGCTGGGAGAAATCTTTCAACATCAAATGTGAAGCTTTTTTGTATGCTTTGGTCATCCATAGCAGAACTCAAGAAACTTTTTGCTGCTAATTTGACTTATGTTCTGTGGATATTGACCCCTAGGCAAATACATTTTTTGCTTGTTTTTACTGCTTGTATTAGCTAACTATGTATTAGTGTGTGTGTGTGTGAGAGAGAGAGAGAGAGAGAGAAAGAGAAAGAGAAAGAGGGAGAGAGAGAATTGTCAGGGCTGAATTTCCATGTGAATTTACTAAGGTTTCATGCTTATTTGGGGGAGATTGTGTCTAATTTCTCTCTCTCTCTCTCTCTGTGTGTGTGTGTGTGTGTGTGTTAGTAGCCTGATGTGAATTCAGAATGAAGGAAACTTGCAGTTGCAGAAATTAGTAGGTTTTGCAATAAATAAATAAATAAATAAATAATCCCCCCTTACTAAAAAGCAAGAATGGGCTACGTAAGTAGTGACCGATGTTGCAACTATCTTTCATTTATGTAAATTAGAAAGTGAAACAGAAAATAAATAAATATGTTATTTTTGTTTTGTTTGTTTAAAAACTGTATCCTTAAAAAGGAACAATAGTATGGTAGTTTGTTCTGGAAGAAGCTGATTTTCAAGGTACGAATAAACGTTGTACGCCAAAGCTTTATTGAAACAGTCAACATTGAAATACTATTCCAGTGCCCCATTCCCACTGGGCTATAAATCGAATCAAGAATCGGATTATAGGAACATCGTTCCCATTTGAATTTGCATTCGATCCAACTTTGATCGATTTCTCTAGCTAAAACCTGAATCAGCGGTGGATAACATGGGTTATCCTGACAACACTTTTCGAGAGGGTTTTTTTGCAGCCACCGTGTCGGATCTGCAACAAACTAATGGGAATGACAAGGGTGTCCGAGTTGGGGGAGGAGCAATGTTCAAGGGGCTGTCCCGGGGGTGTCACCAGCTTTGTTCTTTCCTAGCATTCCCAGCGCCATCCCCCCCCCCCCCCCCC
>NW_024837617.1:0-1201 GCF_019175285.1 Sceloporus undulatus
TCGAAGATGGTGCCGGACCAGAGAAGCAGGAACATTTTTGCAAGTTGCTTGCTTTTTTTTTTTTATAAATTTTTTAAATTTTTTATTTATAAATACATCTTACAATACAAACATCTAAAATATTCTATCCCATTCGAACCTACATTAACATAACACCCATATACATAACCCAAAAACACAAAAACACAAGAACGAAAAATACATTTTTCCATCCATTCACATACATCTAACATAAAACATAAAACACTGTGACTTCCCTTGGTCAATCCTTGAACCGTTTCATTTTTCATTATTCCTGCATATCTTCAATTTCCTTTCATCTTTCTGTTTTCTCTTCACATGAATACATTATTTCTACTCCTTATTACAATTGTAACTTCCGTTATTTTCCATACTTCCATACTCATCTATTTTTTATCTAATTTTATCCATTTTTCCTCATTACTTTTAAATTTCATTTTGTATGTTTGGCCATTTTTTCCTTATAAATACATACAATTTTTCCCAATTACTTGTATCCGAATTTTCCCTTCCTTCCAGTTTCTCTGGCTCCTTTTTGTTTTCAATTAATCTCTTTGAAATTATATCCGCTTCCATCATATCTAATACTTTGTTCATCCATTCCTCAGGCTTAATGTCTTTTTTAATTTTCCAATATCTGGCGTATATCAATCTAGCAGCCGTTAACATATAAAAGATTATTTTGCCAAACTGTTTTTCCACTTTTTCTTCTATCATATTAAGTAGTAAGACTTCTGGCCTGAATTGTAATTCTATTCCAATTATTTCTTTAATCTCCTGTTTTATCATTTTCCAAAAAATTTTCGCTTCTGAACATTCCCACCACATGTGAAAAAAGGTACCTTTTTCCTTGACACATTTCCAGCATTTATTTTGTCCTTTTCCATATATTTTACATAATTTATCAGGGGAGAGATGCCACCTGTATATTATTTTCAGATAATTCTCCTTTATATCCTGACAGGTTGTATATTTAAGTCTTTTTCCCCAGGATATTTCCCATTGTTTTAGTTCCAATGGTTTTTTACAATCCTTGGCCCACCTTATCATATTATCTTTTATTAAATCTCCTTCTAAATTATATTCCAGAAGTTTTTTATATACTCTGGATAACATTGCCGATTTCCCCCCCAATATAATTTCTTCTAAATTTGTCAGTGTTCTGGTGAAATTACTTGCT
>NW_024837618.1:0-1201 GCF_019175285.1 Sceloporus undulatus
AACCATTTAAATGCTTGGAGTGTGGGAAAGGCTTCACTCGGAAGACACACCTCACTTGTCACCAAGCAACTCACACAGGAGAGAAACCATTTAAATGCCTGGAGTGTGGAAAAAGTTATATTCAGAAGGTAAACCTCACCTATCATCAAAAAACTCACACAGGAGAGAAACCATTTAAATGCCTGGAGTGTGGGAAAAGTTTCATTGCGAAAAGAGATTTCACTTGTCACCAAGCAACTCACACAGGAGAGAAACCATTTAAATGCCTGGAGTGTGGAAAGGGTTTCATTGTGAAGTCACAGCTCACCTATCATCAAAGAACTCACACAGGAGAGAAACCATTTAAATGCTTGGAGTGTGGGAAAGGCTTTACTCAGAAGACACACCTCTCTTGTCACCAAGCAACTCACACAGGAGAGAAACCATTTAAATGCCTGGAGTGTGGGAAAGGCTTCACTCAAAAGATTGCCCTCACTTATCACCAAGCAACTCACACAGGAGAGAAACCATTTAAATGCCTTGAGTGTGGGAAAGGCTTCACTCAAAAGACAGACCTCACTCGTCACCAAGCAACTCACACAGGAGAGAAACCATTTAAATGCCTGGAATGTGGAAAAAGTTATATTCAGAAGGCAAACCTCACCTATCATCAAAAAATTCACACAGGAGAGAAACCATTTAAATGCCTGGAATGTGGGAAAAGTTTCATTGCGAAAAGAGACTTCACTTGTCACCAAGCAACTCACACAGGAGAGAAACCATTTAAATGCCTGGAGTGTGGAAAGGGTTTCATTGTGAAGACACAGCTCATCTATCATCAAAAAACTCACACAGGAGAGAAACCATTTAAATGCATAGAGTGTGGAAAAGGCTTCACTCTGAAGACACACCTCATTTGTCACCAAGCAACACACACAGGAGAGAAACCATTTAAATGTCTGGAGTGTGGGAAAGGTTTCATTGTGAAGGCAAAGCTCACCTATCATCAAAGAACTCACACAGGAGACAAACCATTTAAATGTCTGGAGTGTGGGAAAGGTTTCATTGTGAAGTCACAGCTCACCTATCATCAAAGAACTCACACAGGAGACAAACCATTTAAATGCATAGAGTGTGCAAAAGGCTTCACTCAGAAGACACACCTCATTTGTCACCAAGCAACTCACACAGGAGAGAAACCATTTAAATGTCTGGAGTGTGG
>NW_024837619.1:0-1201 GCF_019175285.1 Sceloporus undulatus
TCTTTGGGGTAAAAACCCTTTCTGATCAATATCTATAATATCTTTTAGAAAGCTCTTTAATCTCATTGCTAAAATTGCTGAAAAGATCTTGTAATCAATATTCAGTAGGGAGATAGGACGATAATTTTTGATTTCTTTAGTATCTTTTCCTTCTTTCGGTATTAATATTATATCAGCCTCTTTCCAAGTTTCTGGAATTCCTTCTTTTATTATAGAATTTAGCATAATTTGTAGAAGGCCACATAATTCATCTTTAAAAGTTTTATAATAATGTACCGTAAAGCCATCAGGTCCTGGGGATTTTTCCATTTTTCAGATTATCAATTGCTGTTCTTACTTCCATAAAGCTTATTGGTTTATTTAATTCTTCTAATTGATTCTTATTTGGATTTATGAATTTATCTCTCCCATCTGCTAGGTAATTTTGAATTTTTCTCATATCTATTTCTTGATCTTGATACACCTTTGAAAAGAATTGGACAAACCCGTTTTTTATATCTTCCTGTTTAGTCACCATTTTATCTTCTACTTTTAGTTCAACTATTGTTTTCTTGCTCTGTTTTTTCCTTAACATCTCTGCCAATCCTTTACCAACTCTGTTGGCTTGTTCAAAGTTCTTCTGTCTTAAGCTTTTTAACTTTTTACTAATTTCCAATGTGTCTTTATTCATTTTTTGTTTTTTTAGTAGATTAATCTCTTCCAATAATTTTAAGTCTCCCAAATGTGTTTCCAATTCTTTTTCCTTGGTTACTATTAATTTGGATATCATCTGTTCTTTCTCTTTCTCCCTTTTATTCAAATATGCTTCTTGGTTGATTAAAAAGCCCCTCACCACTGCTTTCCCCGCTCCCACACATTCTTTAGCTTTATATCTTGAGAAGTATTTTCTTTAAAATAATTTATTATTACCTCTTTTGTGCTTTTAATAACTTCTTTATTTTGGATTATAGAGTCTTTCAATCTCCAAATATTTGTTCTAATTCTTTGGGAGAGAGTTACTATTACAGGATTGTGATCCGAAATTAATCTTGGCTGTATCTCTACTGATTTAATCAAACTACATAGTGGTATTGGTACCCAAATCATATCAATACGCGAAACTGATTGATGTCTCTTTGAATAAAATGTAAATCCCTGTTCTTCTTTTTTACTTAGTCTCCAAACATCTTTTAGATAATAACTTTTAACCAGATCAAAAAAA
>NW_024837620.1:0-1201 GCF_019175285.1 Sceloporus undulatus
AAATGATGGGCCTGAACAGACAGGCCAAAATAAAGCTGCTTTGGGTCACTTTGGAGGTATGCTGTTCAGAGACACATGCATCTTAAGAGGCCAGAAGCTGCACCAAAGCTGCGCTCCAGTCCTTACGATTGTAGCATGGCTTTGGCATGGCTTCTGGCCTCTTAGGACACATGCATCCTTTAAATAGCATACCTCCAAAGTGACCTGAAGCAGCTTTATTTTGGCCTGTCTCTCTGGGCTCTAAGTAAGATAAATTACAATATAGATAAGAAAAAGAAAAAATGGGCTAAAATTAGGGTGGAGAGGCTGAGGGGAGAACTTCTATCTATGCAGGGTAGCCAAGATATCGGTATCAATAACAGTGTCAGTGACAGTGAAAAGCCCTAATCTGGAAAGGCCTGCTGAAAGAGATCCATCTTAACAGCCTTTTTAAAGGCTTCTAAGGTGGTGATGTGACGGATCTCTTCCAGAAGGTCATTCCAAAGCCTAGGAGAGGCAGAAGAAAAGGTCCTCTGGGTTGTTGTAGCCAATCTAGTCTTCTTAGGCTTTAGGAGATTTTTTCCATTGCGGGGAGGATTGTGTGGAAGAAGGCACTCCCGCAAATAGCCAGGACCCAAGCCATGTAGGGCTTTAAAGGTTGCAACCAACACCTTGTATTTTGCCCAGACACTAATGGGCAGCCAGTGGAGGGATTTAAAAGGCTCCCTTTGATTCTCTTGGATCCCTCTCAAAAATCTCATGGCCCCACAGAGACTCCCAAGAGAGGAGGGGAGGCCTGGCAGCGGGAGAAGAGGGGAGGAGGAGGGGGGCTTCCTTGCTTCCAGCCCCCAAAGCTGCCTCCCTACAGAAGACCCCCATCCTCGGCTCCAAAATGGGGCTCTTCCCGCTCAGCCATCCTTCTCACAGAGGAACCAAATTTGGGGGTCCCCCATCTCCATCTCGAGGCCCCCACCTTCCCTTTCCTCCCAAGGAAACCCAGAAGGAGGCCTTCTTCTTCCTTAGCAGCCAACGGTCAAAGCCACCAGCCTTCTAGAACCCTATTCAGGCTCCAAGCCAACCGCCAGCCTTTCCCAGAATTCCACGCTCTCCCTCCTCCCAGCGGAGGAGACCAGGAGAAGGAGCAATGGGTGCAAATGCCAGGAAAAGAGAGTTTATTGTCTTAAACTTGTAATTCCAGTTGTGTCCCTTTATGAGGGAGAAT
>NW_024837621.1:0-1201 GCF_019175285.1 Sceloporus undulatus
GTTACTGAAGCCTGCCCAGAGAACTGCTCCATTCACACCAAAACTAAATACAGTAAGTATGAGTTAAAAACAGTGTTGTGGACTACAGCATTGGAATTTGCTTTGTAGAAGGTGACCATTAGTTGTCCAGGTTCCTTTTGGCCAACCAGCACTTCCTAGGTCAGTAAAACAATATCTGTCACCCAAAGAGCAAGTAAATGTCAGCTGCTGATCATGAGATGGCTGACTGTTTCCCCTGTATGGGATTCAGCAAGAAGGGTGCCTCCTTTCCTCCTGGATAATTGTTTGGATGGGAAAGACTGTCTTGACAGGAGACTGGGCACATTTAGCTAGAGAGAAATGCTGTTGTCCTGTTCTTTTGCTTGTGCATTTCACATCAGCAGCTGGTTGGCCACTTTTGTAAACAGAATGCTAGACAGGATAGGCTTTTAGTCTCTTCTAGTATAATGTTTGTTACATGTATGCACTATGTTTCATTCCAGATTATTATGATGGAAAAAGAAAGAAAATCATTAAGCCTCCAACTAGTGGAAAGGGCAATCTGCAGAGCCTGGTGAATAGACATGGCAAGCCAGCGAGGCGTAGGAAGAGGCGGAAACTCATTTTAGCACACAGGAAGAGGCGTTCATCTACAACAGATCTGAACCCAACAGAATCTGCAGAGGTGAAATGTAAATTCCGATTTCCCTTCCCTGAAAGATCAACAACACATAGAACACAATGGGTCAGAAATCAAATGGTTGAGTCAGTGGTTCGCTAGGGTTGGTGTCACCCAGTGCGGGTGCCCAGAATGGGCTGTCGGGGGAGCAGTGGTGGTGGCAGTGGTGACCTGCCCTCCCTCCCCTCTCACTGCCTCACTGTCCTGGCTGTCCATCCGCCACCTGTCCAGACTTGGAGAGGACTGTGTTGGGTGGGGTGCATGGCCAGGCAAGGAAGCAGCAGGAAAGGAAGGAAGGAGCTTGTGCTGCCGCTCATTCTCTGCTGCCTTGGCTCTGTCAGTGGAGAGAACCAGGGCAATGGAGAAGCTTATTTTCTGCTTCTCCAGAGAGTAGGAAGATTCAAGCTGCAGGAAAAGAGATGCCACCTAAACATTAGGAAGAACTTCCTGATGCTAAGAGCTGTTCAGCAGTGGAAGACATTGCCTCAGAGTGTGGTGGAATCTTCTTCTTTGGATATTTTTAAACAAGACTGGGTGGTCATG
>NW_024837622.1:0-1201 GCF_019175285.1 Sceloporus undulatus
GGCATTTAGTGTTTCTTTAGCATTTAGTACTGAGTTTCAGAACTGTACGGAAAATGAGCCCTTTTTATGCACAGACTTTTTATCCACTGATTCAAGTATCCACGGCTTGAAAATATTTTAAAAAAGTAAAAAAATTCCAAAAAGCAAAGCCTGATTTTCGATTTTATATAAAGAACACCATTTTGCTATGCCATTGTATTTGATGGTACTTGAACAACCACAGATTTTGTTATCTATGGGAGATCCTGGAACCAAACCCCAGCAGATAACAAGGAACCACTGTATCTTTGAATAGGTTTTAGGTGATTCTACAGACTAACATGGCTATATCTTTGAACAAGTTTTAGGTATTAGAAATGCAATACACGCTTGCTTAAAAGCAGATTGCAACTGAACATTGATATCTGAAGATGTTAGGATTGAATTATAAGATGACTCACTGAAATAAATAGGATTTTGGAGTAAACGAATAGGATTGGGTATATATGGTCCACACAGAGAATTAAAGTTCACTGCAGAAGTCAATGAAAGCAATTTGAAAAAAGTAGGCTGAAGTCCCAGTCTGTATGTT
Source organism: Sceloporus undulatus (assembly GCF_019175285.1). NCBI lineage: Eukaryota > Metazoa > Chordata > Lepidosauria > Squamata > Phrynosomatidae > Sceloporus > Sceloporus undulatus. Next base: position 572 of record NW_024837622.1, read on the forward strand.
CATAAAAGCACACCAGTTGATGAGTGCATCCACACTATACAATTATAGTGTGGACAAGGGGATCTGAGGTACACTGAACATCATTGTTTGGGTGGAACACAACTCTGTCTATCCATCAGATTGCAGAGAAGATATCGATGCCTTAATCAGTAATACGATGGATGGGATTTATGAAACTGAAGCTTAAATAAAAAAGGTTAACCAATCAAACTGAATTTACAAGATAGTGCATATAACTTCTCCAATACAGCATTTCAATCTGTCCAGAATAGCACAAGGTGGGCACTCTCTTTGAAGGTAAAGATCGCAAGCTATACTTTGCTTCGCTCCTGAATGTCCATATAGCAACCATGGTCAAGGTGCCTTGCCCAGATGAGGCAAGTGTGCCAACGCCAATGATCTCTGTTTTGGGACAAGTTCAGGCCTAGTGTGTGATGGAGGGTGAAACAAAAGGGTGGTTGTCAGTCGGTCCAGGAATAGATATAACAAGTCAGCAGTAAAGATACCAGAAGGCTTCAAAGAGTAAACAAAGCTGTCAAACCAAAGCTACTCCAAGATCACGGAGACACAAATGCTGGAGGACAGTCAATCGCCCACATTAGACAGCTATGAACAACAGAGATTGGGGGT
>NW_024837623.1:0-1201 GCF_019175285.1 Sceloporus undulatus
TATGCAACCTGGTGCCCTCCAGATGTGGACTACAATTCCCATCAGCTTATGCAAGCATGCCCACATGCTGATGGGAGTTGTTGTCCAAAATAAGAAGGGCAACAATTTGGTTTCCTCTGGTTTTCTGCCTTTGAAACTGAGCAGAGCAGAACCTGGCACAGGGTGGGCGCCTCTGCCACTGTAAGCACTAACCTTTTTCGTAGCACCATTAAGGTGTGGGGATGGACCCAGACCAAGGAACACTATGCTGTCATTGAAACCAACTGAGGGCCTGAACAGACAGGCCAAAATAAAACTGCTTCAGGTCTCTTTGGATGTATGCTGTTTAAATGCTGCATGCGTCCTAAGAGGATGGTAGCCGTGCAAAGCCACGCTCCAGTCCTAAAGTCTGGAGTGCAGCTTTGGTGCAGCTTCTGGCCTCTTAAGATGTGTGTGTCATTTAAACAGCATACCTCAAGAAACCTGAAGCAGCTTTATTTTGCCCTTCTGATATGATAATTCAGGCTCTGAATTATCATAGAATCATAGAATCGTAGAGTTGGAAGAGACTGCAAGGGCCATTCAGTCCAACCCCCTGCCATGCATGAAATCACAATCAAAGCATCCCCGACAGATGGCCATCCAGCCTCTGTTTAAAGACTTCCAAGGAAGGAGACTCCACTACACTTCGAGGGAGTGTGTTCCACTATCGAACAGCCCTTACTGTCAGGAAGTTCCTACTAACGTGGAGGTGGAATCACTTTTCCTGGAGCTTGCATCCATTGCTCCAGGTCCTAGTCTCTGGAGTAGCAGAAAACAAGCTTTCTTCCTCCTCAATATAACATCCCTTCAAATATTTAAACAGGGCTATCATATCACCTCTTAACCTTCTCTTCTCCAGGCTAAACATCCACAGCTCCCTAAGTCGTTCCTCATAGGGCATGGTTTCCAGACCCTTCAGCATTTTAGTTGCCCTCCTTTGGACACGCTCCAGTTTCTCAACATCCTTTTTAAATTGTAGTGCGCAGAACTGGACACAGTATTCCAGGTGAGGCCTGACCAGAGCAGAATAGAGTGGGACTATTACTTCCCTTGATCTAAACACTATGGTTCTATCGATGCAGCCTAAAATTGCATTGGCCTTGTTAGCTGCTGCATCGCACTGTTGACTCATATTCAACTTGTGGTCTACTTGGACTCCCAGATCCCTTTCACACTTAGT
>NW_024837624.1:0-1201 GCF_019175285.1 Sceloporus undulatus
AGTGAACAGTGCGATGTGGCAGCTAAAAAGGCCAATGCTATTTTAGGCTGCATCAATAGAAGTATAGTGTCTAGATCAAGAGAAGTAACAGTGCCACTGTATTCTGCTCTGGTCAGGCCCCCCCACCTAGAATATTGTGTCCAGTTCTGGGCGCCACAATTCAGAAAGGACATCGAGAAACTGGAGCGTGTCCAAATGAGGGCGACAAAAATAGTGAAGGGTCTGGGAACCATGCCCTATGAGGAACGACTTAGGGAGCTGGGGATGTTTAGCCTGGAGAAAAGAAGGTTAAGAGGTGATATGAGAGCCCTGTTTAAATATTTGAAAGGATGTCATATTGAGGAGGGAGCAAGCCTGTTTTCTGCTGCTCCAGAGACTAGGACCCAGAGCAATGGATGCAAACTGCAGGAAAAGAGATTCCACCTCAACATTAGGAGGAACTTCCTGAGAGTAAGGGCTGTTCGACAGTGGAACGCACTCCCTTGGAGGGTGATGGAGTCTCCTTTCTTGGAGGTCTTTAAACAAAGGCTGGATGGCCATCTGTCAGGGATGCTTTGATTTGGATTCCCTGCATGGCAGAATGGGGTTGGATTGGATGGCCCTTGTGGTCTCTTCCAACTCTACGAGTCTATGAAATCATAAATATACACTTGTCCCTCCACATTTGCTGGGGATAGGGTCACAGGACCCCCATGAATGAAACACAAATAACAAAAAAAAAACTATTCTTTTTACCTGAGAAAACACCTCTCTAGGCATCTCTAGGTCCTCCAGGGCAACTCTGTGGTCAAGATCTGCCAGACATTGACCATAGAATTACGATGGAGGGGCTACAAATGCCAAGGGGAATGTTCTCTCTAGGTTCTTCAGTGTGACTTTTGGTTAAAGGTGACCACTGAGTTGCAATGGAGGACCTAGTTATTCCTAGAGAGAACATATTAATAAACTCGGTGAATAATCAAATCTGCAAAAGTCAAGCGGTGTTAAACTGCTTTATTTCTGTGGTACGGATGCAGCCAAAGTGGATTAATCCTCCCTACCAACTGCAAAATTGATATACAATCTTGGGATTTGTAGTTCTGGAAGGCACCCGGCATCCTCCGACAGAGAGTCCCAGTGTTTTCCCCAAACTACAAATCCCAAGATTCTATAGCCTGTAACCACTGCAGTTAAAGCAGTGTCAAAGTGCTTCAACTGTACA
>NW_024837625.1:0-1200 GCF_019175285.1 Sceloporus undulatus
TGCTGGAGTCTGGGGAGGACACTTGCAAGTGCTATGCTTTGGGGGGGATTTGGTACTTAGCCCAAAGAAGAGACATAATTTTGTTCAGGCAACAGTGACCTCGGAGGTCAGCCCAACTATACCAGGCACGCAATCTCACATAACTCCAGAGGCATTTCAAATGGGTTTTTATGTTTTATTTAGGGAAAAAGCAAAATACGTGCACGCACACACGCATTAGTACATACACACAAGAGGTAAGTAACAAGGGTGGGATTGGTGAATAATGTAAGGCTATACTAATAGTAATACATTTCCTAGAATGTTCTTGATTCCAATTGCTGAGGGTCCTGCAAGGGAACGGAAAGTGGGTTTGTTGAGTATATTGAGGCGCTTAGCCAAGTAAACCAACAGAGTGTCTCTCTGCAACGGGACTGATGCCAAAGAACAGTAAATATCGGGGTAGATATTTATACTGACATTGTTGCTTACAGGCAGAGACTGAGGGTTCAAAACGGTTTAAATCGCTTTAATATGTTTCCTGGGTGGGGAAAGAATTGTCTGAATCCAAATTGAATGCAACAGATGCTTGATGCAAACACCTCAAACAAAGGGGATTAGCACACCGGCTCTCAGGTCTTTCTTGGCTCTGAATTCCAGTCCTATTCATAAGCCAATCTGAAAGCAACACTTCCAGATGCAGCTCAACAATAACATAGCAGAGTATGGAAACAAATATCCAGATATACGTTTTGGCAATGCACTGACTACTGCCCACACTTACAAGTAACTCACAGACACAGTTGATTTCACCCAAGTCCTTGGAGGTTCTCTGTCCTGATTTGCAAAATAATACAAATATTTGCAAGCTCTCTGACCTCCATCAAATTCACCATCTCTTGTACACACAACTCCAATCCAATCCACACCAATCCGCATGTGAGCTGTATACTGTATTGGTTGTGAGTCATCTCCTGGTGCCAGACAGCAGTTATCATGCCTTGGGCTCTGACTCAGTATTCTATGGCAGTTTCACAGGAAATGATGCCACTTGTCAATCCAAATATTTTTAATCATGTTTAATGGAATATTTTTTTCAACACCCCTTTGACTATCTCCTTCGACTGATTCCCTTAAGGCAGTTCCACTACAATCTCTTCTTTGCTCCTGTCATTAGGGATACAATTGTTCCATGGATTTGGGGGACATCTGCAATAATGT
>NW_024837626.1:0-1200 GCF_019175285.1 Sceloporus undulatus
CACGACAGAAGTAAAATGGGCATGGCTGCTGCAACCAATACAAGATGACACAAGAAGTCATTTCTACCAAGTTGAGATGTAATTCAGCAATGGGTAATTCTAGCAATTTTCATTCTGCTGCAAGAAAGTCTTCAAAAGCCATTTACAGTTCAGGACTTTTTATCTTGTTTATGCCAGAAAAAATATTTTGTGCACCAAAAATACTACTTCTGCACAAAAAATATTTTCTCCACTGAAAATGCTGTCTCCTGTGCAAATAAATACTTTCTGACCAAAAAACAATCACATGTGAAATTTAACAGAATAAGTTCCAGATGGCAAAGGTTTTCATTAAACTTTCATTTTCAGGATTTGACATTCAAGAAACATATTTTTTGCAACTATTTTTTTAAAAAAATATTTTCAAATATTCCATTCCTGATGTTGCAAGAGAAAGCTACTTTGCCAGCTTCCAAGCTGGTTGGGAACCATCAAGGAAGTTTTCTTTGGGGAAGATAACTTTCTTTGCTCTTCCCTAAACACCTCTGTATGCCACTCCAAAAAGAGTCATCACAGCATTCCATGTAAATCCAGGTAAATAGCCTGCATATTCTAGCTTATTAAGCACTGGAAAGGTAATGTGAAAACATATCCTGAGAAATAGTTCTATATACATGGTGCTTTGACCATTCCAAATGAGGAAGCATTTTTAGGAAGGTGAAAGTCTTCTGATGTGTAGTCACTCCTAATGAAGATATTATTTTACAAGCCCCGATAAGTTCAGTGCAACTGATTAATCTAGTTTTAATATTTCAAAATTGCAGTGCATTCCTTCTCCTATATTTATCCTATCTGAGAGGGAATTTTAATCCAGCAGTACTAACAGAATCTGTCTCTTCCCATATTTCAACTTAGGTTTTGTTTCAACCATAATTAATTTGACAGGTTTAGGGGTAGGGAGTCCCAGTACGAAAAGGCCTGCCTTTTATGGTGAATTAGGTTCCACCTCCTTGGCCCACAATAGCTGAAGCAGAAAATACTTCTATGTTCAAGGCCAACAGGTTCAGTATAACTGCTACTGGATCCCTGCTTCATTCAGTGTAGTGGACCTTACTATATTATCATTCCTTTGACAGTATCAGGTGGATGAAGCGGAGTTGGGTGGGGGAGAGAAAGTGCTTGCTACATCAGGATTCCAGAGATACTGAGATAATTAAAATG
>NW_024837627.1:0-512 GCF_019175285.1 Sceloporus undulatus
CCCCCTCCCTCCAGGACCCCCTTCCACTCTTCCCTCAGTCTCTCTCTCTCTCTCTCTCCTCTGAAGGCCTCAAACTGCCAACTGCCAAGTGCTCAAACAGAGGCAGCCATTTTGTGTTCCAGTGGGCATTTTGTGTTCTGGGGGCCATTTTGTGCTGTTTGTGACTATGGAGAAGGTTCCAGAAACTTCTCTGAGGCCCCAGTTGAACAGAGGCTTCTCTTTCTCTTCCTGAGGCTCCAGAGAGAGAAGGAGGCCTGGCTCGTTGGGACAAAAGGAAGGAAGTGTGTCTCTTTTTGTGTCTAGTCCTCTCCTCTCTTGGGAGACTCTGTGGGGCCATGATATTTTGGAGGGGAATCCCAAAGGGAGTCTGTGACCAAGGAATCTCAGAATATAATCAAGATTGCAAGGTTCTTTCTGAGGAAGGAGAGGCAAACTAGGAGAGGCTGCAGCTGTTTGCTTTTGCCTGAGCCTCTCCTAGTTTGCCTCTCCTTCCTCAGAAAGAACCTTGCAAT
>NW_024837627.1:612-1200 GCF_019175285.1 Sceloporus undulatus
AGTGATTATATATGAACTGAATATATACAGCATTATATCTGATCTCAATAACAGGTTCTGGCAATATTTCCCAAGGCCCCCTCCCTCCAGGACCCCCTTCCACTCTTCCCTCAGTCTCTCTCTCTCTCTCTCTCCTCTGAAGGCCTCAAACTGCCAACTGCCAAGTGCTCAAACAGAGGCAGCCATTTTGTGTTCCAGTGGGCATTTTGTGTTCTGGGGGCCATTTTGTGCTGTTTGTGACTATGGAGAAGGTTCCAGAAACTTCTCTGAGGCCCCAGTTGAACAGAGGCTTCTCTTTCTCTTCCTGAGGCTCCAGAGAGAGAAGGAGGCCTGGCTCGTTGGGACAAAAGGAAGGAAGTGTGTCTCTTTTTGTGTCTAGTCCTCTCCTCTCTTGGGAGACTCTGTGGGGCCATGATATTTTGGAGGGGAATCCCAAAGGGAGTCTGTGACCAAGGAATCTCAGAATATAATCAAGATTGCAAGGTTCTTTCTGAGGAAGGAGAGGCAAACTAGGAGAGGCTGCAGCTGTTTGCTTTTGCCTGAGCCTCTCCTAGTTTGCCTCTCCTTCCTCAGAAAGAACCTTGCAAT
>NW_024837628.1:0-1200 GCF_019175285.1 Sceloporus undulatus
GATCAATGAGAAGGAGGCTGCTGGCAATGCGAATTTAGTAAGAAACCGAAGCTCTTTCCAGAGGAACTATGGGATAGGTTTTCCAGGGAAGCATCCCCGCTTCATGTCTCCTCAGACAGCCAGGGAGAACCCCTTCAGAGAGCCCACAGAGATCAATGAGAAGGAGGCTGCTGGCAATGCGAATTTAGTAAGAAACCGAAGCTCTTTCCAGAGGAACTATGGGATAGGTTTTCTTCATGTCTCCCACCAAGACAGTCAGGCAGAATCCCTTGAATCCCTTCTAGTCCAATCCCCCCTTCTGCCACGCAGGAACTCTCTGTCAAAGCATCCCCAATGACACATGCCCACCCAGCCTCTGCTTGAGCCCTTTGATTAGGGAGTTCCTGCATGGCAGAAGGAGGCAGAGAAAGGGGACCCTAGTTCCAAGCTAAAACAGAGGCTAGGTGGATAGACCTTAGAATCTGAGAGTTGGGCGAGATCAGATGCCTCCTCGTGAGGAGCCTTCCCTTCCCTGCCTGGGCGAGATCAGAGCCCAAGCGGGCAGGGAATGCCTCTTAGCCTTCCCTTCTTGCCTCTCCTCCATTAGAAATGGGCTCTCCCCACACAGAGGGAAGGTTGCAATCCACCGGGAGAAGCCTTGTAGTCCTTTGCAGATGCAGGCGCTTGAGCAGCCGAGACTTCAGGCGCTTAAAGCGCTGAAGAGATTAAGCGCCTGTAAACCATTAAAATAAAAAATAAAAATAATCCTTATCTCTTATTGAAAGACCACAGTGGACAAAGGGGTGAGGGAAGAAAAAATGGCGACAGCCACGACGGATGGGGACAGAAAGGGCAACTCCCCCAAGGACAGCCCCCATCACAGTCAGCTCCTCCCATCCTTCTAGCCCGATTGAAACGATATCGTTCCCATCTAAATAATCCGGTTCCTAACGCGAATCAAGGGGAAAACACTAGGCAGGACCCTAGTGTTTTTTTAACACGCGTTAAATGAGGAAAACGCGAATTTAAATTTTAACCCGCTTCTGGATTCGATTTCTAGTGGGAACGATTCCGGGTTGCTCTAGAACCGTTCTAGGTTTAAACCGAATCCTAATGGGCACGCTGCCTATTGAAATCGATTCAGAACGCGGGGTATCCCCTAGTGGGAACAAGCTCTTAGATTGTTGATTACTTAGATTGCTGTTACTGCAGCATTTTGAT
>NW_024837629.1:0-1200 GCF_019175285.1 Sceloporus undulatus
AAAACATAATACATATCCTCAACAACAAATATCCCCATCCCAAAAAAAACCCACACTATACAGCACATTGTTAAAAACATTACTATTTACAAGACAACAAAATTAGCTGGATAGAAACAGTTGTGTATTGCGGGGAAAACAAGATGGAATTAGGACACATGAGGGAAAACTTGTCGGAAAAGGAAGGTCTTGAGATTTTTCCTGAATAGATCTACAGAGGAGGCAGAGCGGAGCTCTTCGGGAAGCGAGTTCCAAATCTGAGGGGCTGAGGTAGAAAATGCCCTTTGCGCGAACGAGACATATCTCGTCTTAGGAACCCTCAAAAAATGCTGCTCGGTTGATCTGAGAGTGCGGGGCGGACTATATGGGGAGAGGCAGTCTTCCAAGTACCCTGGGCCCAAGCCATTTTGGGCTTTATAGGTTAAAACCAACACCTTGTATTGCGCCCGGAAGCGAATAGGCAGCCAACATAGATCTTGCAAAATGGGTATTATATGGCAGGTCCTGGAGCATCCAGTGACCAGCCTTGCTGCCATATTCTGTACCAATTGAAGCTTCCGGGTTTGACACAAGGGTTGCCCCATGTAGAGCGCATTGCAGAAATCTAATCGAGAGGTTACCAGAGCATGTACCACCGTTTCAAGGTTCCCCCGGCTCAGGTAGGGTCGCAGCTGGCGTATCAGCCGAAGCTGGTAACAGGTGCTCCTGACCGTCGCATCCACCTGTGATGTAAGGTGGAGTGACGAATCCAGAAGCACCCCCAGACTGCGAACTGAGTCCTTCAAGGGGAGCATGACCCCTTTCAGGACAGGTGGACAAACCTCCTTCCCCGGGCCAGGGGACCTATCACAAGCACTTCCATTTTCTCTGGATTCAGGCTGAGTCTGTTTTCCCTCATCCAGCCCATTACCGACTCCAAGCAGGCATTTAGAGGAGAGATGCCATCTCTAGTCACTGCATCAGTCAGAGACACAGAGAAACATATTTGGGTGTCATCACCGTACTGATAACACTGCGCCCCATGTCTCTGGATGATCTCTCCCAGCGGCTTCATGTAAATGTTAAATAGCATGGGGGACAAAATCGCTCCCTGAGGGACACCAGATGTAAGGGCCCTCTTATTGGAGCGACAGTCCCCCAGCTGCACCATCTTGAATCTACCTGAGAGGTAGGAACGGAACCACTGGAGCGCAGTGCCCC
>NW_024837630.1:0-1200 GCF_019175285.1 Sceloporus undulatus
AGAAGGGAAAGGGCCCTCAGAATTTAAATTCACATTTAAGTATGTGATTCTCTAAGAAACTGCACTACAGGCTGTTGTTAAAACAGCATAATTTCCGAGTTTAAATTCACATCTAAGAAACTGTAGTAAAGGCTGTTAAAACAGCTTTATTTCAGAGTTTAAATTCACATTTAAGTAATTGATTCTCTAAGAAATCACAGGGCAAGTTGTTGTAAAGCAACTTTACCTCAGAATTTAAACTTGTATTTAAGTAGGAATTCTTTAAGAAATCGCAGTATAGGCTGTTCTAAAACAGTATATTTCAGAATTTAAATTCACAATAAAGTAAACGATTTTCTAAGAAATCGCAGGGCAAGTTGTTATTAAACAACTTTACCTCAGAATTTAAATTCACATTAAAGTATAAGATTATCTAAAAAATCATAGCATTTGTTTTAAAATGTGAACAACAAGGTTAAAAATTACCACCAAAACGCAGATTGATCCTGTCAAATCAAGTTTTTAAAAGTCTGACAGGAAAATGAATCTCTGAAGAGTTCCTAGATGCTGCTCGTGCGGCGGACAAAAGGAACTGAGGGTTTAGGAGGGAAACCGGCTAAAGGCAGTTGGAGAGTGGAAGGGGCTACCGCCAAAACGCCTTTAATCTCTCCAAGAAGGTTCCGAAGCTAGCTGTGCATGCGCAGAAATAACCCATTTGTGTGATTCGCAGAGACCACGAAGAAGAACTGTATTTACATTGCCACCACATATGCATATATGACCATACTTCTTGACAGCCTCTCCAACAATTTTTTGAATTATTCTTATCAATATTATATTGTCTCACTGGAGTCAAATACCATTTCCAAATCAATTTGTAATAATTTTCTTTTATCCGAACCGATAGATTTTTCAAATGTGTTTGTTCCCAAATTTTATCCCATTCCTTATCATTTATTTTAAATCCTAATTTTTCTTCCCATATTCCCTTCAAAATGTTTTCTTTTATTTTCCCTCCTTTATTCTCCATCAACATTTTATAGGTTTTACAAGTCATTCCTTTTATGTTCTCGTTTTCTTCCATTTCTCTTCCTTTCTGAATTACAGTTATCCCTCTATTCGCTAGGGTTAGCGGAACAAGACCCCTGTGAATATGGAAAAACCGCAAATAACAAAAACACTGTTTTTACCTGAGAGGACACCTCTCTAGGAATCTCTAGG
>NW_024837631.1:0-1200 GCF_019175285.1 Sceloporus undulatus
CACGCGTTCCCATTGCGTCCCAATTCTGTTCCAGAGGGTGCCATTTCTGGGGACGCTTTGAAACAGTTCCCATAAATGGCGCCCTCTGGAACAGAATTGGGATGCAATGGGAACGTGCGGCGGCGGCGGCGGCGGTGTCCCCCCGTGCGATAAAGTCGCGTTTTGGGCCCCATCCGGTGCCCATCGCGTTCCATGCACGCGCCCGCTCGCCCCCGTTAGAATGCGCTGGGGACCGGTTTAGGCCCAGTGCGATGAACTTCATGGTGTTGTGGTTTTAGTGTTGGACTATGACTCTGGAGACCAGGATTCAACTCTCATCTCGGACATGAAGCCCACTGGGTCACTTTGGGCAAGTCGCATGCTCTTGGCCTCAGAGGAAAGCAATGGCAAACTTCCTCTGAGCAAATCTTGCCAAGAAAACCCTATGATGGGTCTGCCATACATTGGAAAGAACTTGAAGGCCCATAACAGCAGCAACCCAAAGGATGGAGACACCTTGGATCTCAAAGGAAGTATCTCCATCCTTCCATTGAGATGCAGGACGCCTCCATCCTTTGTGAGCAAATCCACTAGAGAACACTGAGTTTCTCAAGACTTCTCCATGCTTTTGCATTAGGACAATTTTAGATGCTTTTTAAGGTAAAGCATGTGCAATGGAAGAGACTGCTGGTCCTTCAACTTATTAATGATCCTGAGTAAAGTTCTGGGCAACTTATGTGTTCCAATTGACCTGGCATTGGAAAAGACCCTTAGTAGTGACAAGGCCCCCAGTCACCTAGTCCTGAATCATTATCTCCTCTCTTTCTCTATCACTTTTGCCTCTGGCGGTTTCGTTCGTGAAATGGCAGAGGCTAATTTAATTAGCACCTGAAAACTGGAGAAAATGGGTCACCACTTCTCATGTGGAGCATTGCACCAAGGTGTAGTAGTAGAGATGCCTCTCCTCCTCTTCCTTTATGTTTCCTAATTGGGTAAATATTAATTAGTTGGAACTTCGTGCGGAAGATGAAGACATTAAGCTGTCATTAGCAAACAGGTCTTTTCCTTCTCATCCCCTGCAAACACCTTGCATCCTCGGCATGAAGGTAGCAACGTGTTGCAAGAGAGAAAAAAGAAGAAGTGTGTGTGTGTGTGTGTGTGTGTGTGTGTGTGTGTATATATATATATATATATATATATATATATATATATATATGTGTG
>NW_024837632.1:0-1200 GCF_019175285.1 Sceloporus undulatus
TTTCTTTGTATACCTTATCTATCTCAACATAATTTTATATATTCAGATATTCATATAATTACACGGATCTCAAGTAAGTTGCTATTTTTCACTAGTCTCTCTCAAAGTTTTCATCTGATCTGTTCCGTAATAATTGTGTCAATTTGTCGTTCTCTATACACTCATATAGTTTATTGTACCAATCTGATAACTCCTGAATTTTCTCTTATTTCCAGTACTTAGCATACATGTTTCTTGCTGCATCAAACATATCAAATAAGGTCCTTCCATGTTCTTTTTCTGGTTTGTCATTTATCATTCCCAGTAAGAAAATTTCAGGTTTATTTTCTATTTCCATTTGCAGAATCTCTCCTTTCCAGCCCTTAACTGACACACACAACATTCGCTGACTCCAAAACTAGTTTCCTTTTCATGGTTTCATGAAAGGGAAGTTTCATGGTTTCATCAAAGTGCTATGTCTGAGCAATGGAGATACACCCCAGATACCAAAACTGGCCCATAGCTATTCTTGACAGACTCATTCGGTCTCTTTCTCTGTTGGTGGAGGGGCAATCGGAAGCAAGAAACTCATGGATCTTCAAGGGATCTCCAACTTTTTTTTATTGACTTGCATCTGTCCTTTCTCCCAATATAGGGACTCAGGGTGGCTAGCAACACATTTAAAACAGTACAAATCCAAAACAATGCAGAAGCATTACAATTATAACTATATATATATTTAAAATTAAAGCATTTATAAAGCTGCACCTTGAAAATACTAAAGTTTATCAAAAAGCATATATAAACCTTGACCTCTGAATTGCACAGCCGTTAATATCTCATTCCTTGTTTTGCTATCCGCATGTCCAGAAAGGGGGAAAGGGGGAGTGTGAAATGCAGTTGGCCTTTCTTATACACTGATTTTTTATACACGGTTCAAGCATCCACAGTTTGAAAATGTTTTCAAAAAAGTATAAATTTCAAATATCAAAGCTTGATTTTCCATTTTTTTTATAAGGGACACCATTTTGCTATGTCACTATATTAAATGGGACTTGAGCATCCACGGATTTTGTTATTCACAGGGGAACTTGTAACCAAATCCCAACGTATAACAAGGCTCCATTGTCCTTTTTGTTTGGCGGGAGAGTCTCTCTATATTCTGTTCTGTAAAACTATCAGAGCTCCCTTTGGTGCTGTCTTTCCTTATGAATTTAAGAC
>NW_024837633.1:0-1200 GCF_019175285.1 Sceloporus undulatus
TTCCCAGCATTCAAAACTTTCTGAGAAGATTCCTTTTGTTCTATGTATAGTTGCAAGGACTCTTGTACAGTATTAATATATGTAGTGTTCCATGAAGCCATTGTCTTTGTTCATACCTCTTTTAATGAATTGGAATTTGGGAATATAATTCAATTCAACAGTTTCTCTTTCTAGCTTTCCTTTATAATTTCTTTTTTCAAGTACCGCAACCTGTAAATCCCTTACTATATGCCCAGGAAGGTTGAATTGTTCCGCAACTGGTTTTGGGGTATTGCTATTTCCAATGTATCCATTCATCCTCTTGCACAGAGTTTGTCCCATGCAGAGTGCAGAGAGATATTACTGGCTGAGGATTGCACATACTACATTGGAAGAAAAGATCTTGGAGATCTCTTATTCATAGTCACCATAAGTCAAACTCAACGTGACAGCAAATAAGGACAGGTTGCTTACCTGTAACAGTATTTCTTCGAGTGGTCATCTGCGAATACATACAAATGGGTTTCACTGCGCCTGCGCAGTGCTGCTCGGAACCTACTGGAATCACTGGGCAGAGTTAACTCTGCAACATATTGAAACTTTTTGGCGGTAACTCCGCCCACCCGTTATAAGGCCCCTGCCTTCCCGCTCTTTTCCCCAGTTCCGCAATTTTTCCGCCAAGCAGGCGATGGAAAGAGCCAATGAGAGCAGGACACTGAGGGGATGGACGGGTGGGATTTGTATGTATTCGCAGATGACCACTCGAAGAAATACTGTTACAGGTAAGCAACCTGTCCTTCTTCTTCGTGGTCTCTGCGAATCATACAAATGGGTTTAGACTGACAAGCTAAGGTATACGGCGGAGGGAGTGTCCTGAAACCAAAGCTATGGTGAACCAAAGGTATATTTATTACAACAATAAACACCTTGAACCATAAAAAAAGTCAGTCTTTTGTTCATGCACAAATCAAATAGCAATGACGTTGCTAAACCTAAGGAGGGAACAGAGGTCATGCAAGACCGATCCCATAGAACTTGTGCAAACCAACATTCAACAAATGTCAACAGTGTCAACTGTACAAGTGTAGTAAACACAAAACATCAGTAGTGCAATCAATGCAACCCTGAAACCAAGACAGCCCTCCCGAAAGCTGCGTCTCGAATGGCCCTGGTGTCCAACCTATAGTGCTTAATAAAAGTCAGAGGTTGGGACCAGACAGC
>NW_024837634.1:0-1200 GCF_019175285.1 Sceloporus undulatus
ATTTCTAGGTCCGCGTGCTGGGGGTGGGGCTTCTGCCCTCTGTGGGTGGGGCTTCTGCCATCCATGGGCAGGGCTTCCACCATCAGAGGCGGGGCTTCCAGGGCAGGAAGAGACAGCTAGAAGCCGGGGGAAATTAGCGGGGTGATGGGCACATGCTGTTGCTCCTGCTCCTCCTGCCCTTCCTCTGGCCTCCAGCTGTCTCTCAGCTGAGGGAGAGTAGGGGCCCATGGTGGGGAGGAGCAATGGGCCTGGCGCCTTTGCTGCCCTCCGCGAGGCTTTGCCAGTCCTGAGGTCTACTTCCAGGGACCATTGGATTTGATTCACATTTCTGCATGTGTTTCGCTTCAAATTGCTTTAAAAGGCTGTTGGCTCTTCTCTTTTAATTTGCCATATTTTAAAATACAGATTAAGCCCACTTAAATCACTCTTGTCTTAAATTGCATTGCCATCTTGTGGCACCTGTGAGACTAACTGAACAAAAGAAGTTGAAGCATAAACTTTTGTAGACTTGGTCTCCGTCCTCAGATGCATGGAGTCAACAGGTGCCCAGGAAAGACCTTAGATCCTTCCTGAGCACCCTCTCACTGCTTCCATCTGCCGAAGGAGATCAAGTCTACAAAAGCTGATGCTAAAACTTCTTTCCAAGGCAAAAGACCTGGTCCAGCTCCTCTTGGCTTCTCCACTGGGTTTTTGAAACAATTGGCCTCACTTTTATCTTTCACACAGTCCTTTTTCTCCTCCATTTCTGGACTAAATTCAGCAGGTAGTCAACTTGGGCTTGGAGCTGCTTCTCCTGTGGCCTTTTGTATCTCTCAACTAACATGACCTTTGGATGGGAAAATGAAAAAGAAAAAGAAAAGAAAATCTCACCTAGTTTTAATAAAAATTCCTGCCGGAGCAGGAGAACCAAGAATTGGAAGGTGAGAGTCTGAAACTGATGTGAACATTGTTTTCCTCGGGGCAAGTTGTAGGTGGCACATCTGGTTCACATGGTCATCATGGTATTACTGGAAACAACAACAATGCATGCTCTTTGATTGCAGTTTTTCTCTTTCTCATTCTGTATTAATAAACATAACACTGAGAAATAACAGACAGGTAAAGGGAATGATGCAATAAACAAACAAATGAGTTTCGACAATGATTTCCAAATCATGTCAGATAGGAAAACCCAGCAAGACAAATCATTTGGACCTGTGT
>NW_024837635.1:0-1200 GCF_019175285.1 Sceloporus undulatus
GCAGATCCCCTATAGTCAAACATTTAGAAGGTTTACCTAGTGAATTAAAACACGAAAGATAAGCTAGTTAACTTAGCTTTAGATAATTATTATCTCTGAAATTTAAGCATGGTATTATGCTAGATAGAAAATACAGAATTATTTGTGAATAAAAATAGTTAACTTTTATGTTAGATGGGGGGAACTTTGAGAGATAGGTTAAGATATTACAAATAGAAATCATTAGGATTTTATGAAAAATGCCAGTAGCAGGAAGTACTGGTTTTTATGTTTGTTGTGTTTTAAAAAAGTGTCAAGAGAGACAGTCTATGTTTTTTTTTCTTATCTGTATTCTCTTTCTGAAGTAACAGGACATGGGATCGAAGCAGCGGTACAAGGAGATAGTTTCAGATGAAACAAAGTCAAAAGAATACATAGAATGTAGTATCTGTCTGTGTGTAGGAGTAGAGGTGTTAATGTAGTGTAGGTGGATTGTGTATGTTAATGTGTTGTATTCATGTATTTATGTTGTGTTTATAGTGTGTTGTATAAAAGCTTATAAAAATTAATAAAAAAATAAATAATTTAAAGAACAAAAATAAAGAGTTTTCTCCTCTCCAGCTCTAGATAAAAGATACTTTACAGTTTGAGTTTCAGCAGTCTTCAGGATGTCATCTCTCTGGGTTTGATCTTGGTTTGATCTCCTCACTCAATGGAGCTGGTGCAGGGTCTTTCAGCTCCTTATTTCTTTTTTTATTATTACTTTATTTCACCGTGTAAGACATACAATTCATAATCAGATCCTTTAGTTGACATAAGTTCAGTCAAATCAACTTGCTTTAACAGAGAACTTTTAAAAGAACAATTATTACTTAAGCTAGCAGCCATAACATCTGAATTGTATTTTGTTACTTAATGTTGGTGTAGTCCTACACATTCGTGGGAGAAGACTGGTTTAAGCATAACAAAACAGAAGCAACCTGGTGTTGGGGTTATGAGGAACCTGGGTTCCCTCCCCCCACCAAACAAACAAAAAAACCTGACTTGGAGAGAGTCCAAAATTTGCATTTCATCTATATTATTATATATACAATATATTGTCAATTGACAGACATAATAAAGTAGATATAGATATAGAAATAAGTTCCGCCCAAACTATAGCCTTTTGTCTTAAATCTGGGGATTTCAATCCCATAACCTGTTGACCTTTTCCCATTTCCT
>NW_024837636.1:0-1200 GCF_019175285.1 Sceloporus undulatus
CATTATTGCAGAGGCCATAGGTCAGGTGTCCAGTGACTCTGTGAATGAGATCATACTGGATCAATTTGAATCTGTGAGTACTAAGGATGTGGTCAAGCTCCTGGGAAATGAGAAGAAGACAACTTGCCCTCTTGACCTGTGTCCTTCATGTCTGGTCATCCAAGGAGGAGATGCACTTAGGACTCATAAATGCATCTCATCCATCTTGCTTAAAAGAAATGGTGTTATGATCCCTAGGACATGAAAAATTGCAGACCAGTCTCCCATCTTCCATTTCTAAACAACAACAACAACAAACATAATAATAATAATGATGATGATGATGATGATTTATAGCACGCCCAATCACAAGGAATCTGGGTGGGTTACAACAATAAAAATATAAAGAATACAATAAAATAAAATACAAAAATAAATATAATACAATAAAATAAAATAAAAGAGAGTGACACTAGTTACAGTAATTCACAGTTAGACCTGATGGAAATTGGGTCTGTCTTTTTCACTCCCTCCCAGGTCTGATGAAGACAGTTGGGGTGGAGGGAGGGCTCTTCTTCTTCAGCCAAGAATATAATTTCATTAATTTTAATTTAATTCTTCTCATTAATATAAGAGAAGAATTGGTGGACAGAGTGACGTAAGTCACAGTAAATGGTGAGAGGAACTAGGTAGGGAAGGCCTGCCGGAAGAGATCCATCTTAAGAGCCTTCTTAAAGGTGTAAGAGTAGAAATGTCGCGGATCTCCTTCGGCAGGTCATTCCATAGCTTTGGATCTGCGATGGAAAAGGCCCTCTGGGTGACTGAAGTTAGCCTAGATTTTATTGGCTGAAGTAGATTCTTCCCCGAGGACCTTAGAGTGCGGGACGGACAGTATGGAAGTAGGCGATCTCTTAAGTATTCTGGACCCAAGCCATGTAGGGCTTTGAAGGTAATCACCAACACCTTGTACCTTGCCCGGAAACTATTTGGCAGCCAGTGAAGGGATTTCAAAACCGGTGTTATGTGATCGTTACGACGAGAACCTGTAATTAACCTGGCTGCCATATTTTGTACAAGTTGAAGTTTCTGAACTTGGCACGAGGGTAGCCCCATGTAGAGTGCATTTACAGAAGTCCAATCGAGAGGTGACCAGCACATGTACTACAGTTTCAATCTCTCCCTACTCCAGGAAGAGGCGCAGCCGAAGTTGATAACAAGTGC
>NW_024837637.1:0-1200 GCF_019175285.1 Sceloporus undulatus
AGGAAATAATGTTGAATAAAGATGCCTTATTAGCAAGACTGTATAATTGTATTCTTAAAATCTATACAGAAGAGGAAGTTATTAAAGACAAATATGATCAGATGGTCTCAAAACTTTGGGTTTGCAATTGAATTAGACCATTGGGAATACACTTGGAAAAAAAGATTGAACTATACTTGCAGCCAAAACATTAAAGTGAGTTATTATAAAACATTTTTGATGGTATTTAACACCAGAGAGAATAAGCAAGATGTATGAGAATTGCAGTAATTCATGTTGGAAATGTGAAAAGGAGCAGGGCTCAATCTATCAAATGTGGTGGACTTTGGGAAAGTGATACAACTTTGGAAGTTGATTTATTTTGAAATTAAGAAAGTTGTAACTATATCTTTTAAATTCTTGCCTGAAATTCTTTGCTTAATATAATAGAACAATCCATAGGAAAAAAAACTATGGTCTGTTACAGACTGCCAAGATAAAGCTGCTTTGGGTCTCTTTGGAGGTATGGTGTTTAAATGATGCATGCACCCTAAGAATCCAGAAGCTGCACCAAAGCTGCACTTCAGTGTTTAGGAATGGAGTGTGGCTTTGGCGCGACCTCCGGACTCTTAGGACCCATGCATCATTTAAATAGCATACCTTCAAAGAGACCTGAAGCAGCTTTATTTTGGCAGTCTGTAACAGGCCTTAGCCTTCTCTGCCAGAGAGCTCTGGTGCCACAACGAACTACAAATCCCAGGATTCCACAGGAAGGAACCAGGAGAGTTAAAGCAGTTTCGAACTGGATTATTTCTGCAGTGCAGATATAGCCTGAGTCAGTTGTAAAAGGGCAGAAGCACCCAAGTCTTGATTTTACCTTCCTAATAATGGCTTTCCTTTAAAAGAAATAAACAATCTGCTTATCTGTCTAATCCTTATTTTTGTTGTTCTTGTTTGTTTCTATGTTTCTTTGGTCATAATATGAGATGGTCTGGTCTGCCTCCTTCCTTCTTCCCTGAAAGTCTCTTAATAAGGAAACTGGGGAGACTTTTAAAACCTCCCAAAGGAGCCACTTTTGTCCCTTTTTTGTGGGACTAGCCTCCTCTTAGGAGCCAAAGCCCAATGTTTGTGAAGAATAAGAATAAGGCTTGTATTAACAGTATCCTCTCCATTTCTGATCCCTTTTAAAACCCATGTTCCCCAGAAGGAGCAGAGCTGTGT
>NW_024837638.1:0-1200 GCF_019175285.1 Sceloporus undulatus
TGAGCAATCTTTACATCTTCTTCTGTAGACCGTAAAGTGTCCCTTATCAAAATCATCCTGTTCTCTAGATAGTTCATCACAATCTTTGGTCTTTTTCCCTCTGTTGAATCTCCTTTTCCAGTTGGTTAATGGCTTTTGGGGTCCCACCGACGCTTGTCTGTCATCCTGTCATCACCAGTATGTTTGACAGTGAAGTTTATAGATGGGAACATGTTCTGCATATACATATCTATTCTTTCAACTTTTACTTTAAGATTCTTCTAGTCTCTGTGAACTAAACCATTTTCTTGGGTTATATCACCCATTTGCCAAACTACATATTTTTCAACATTGTCCCACTTAATATATACCGTCCAGAACCCTGAATTCTTTATCAGAACCTACAAAAGCCTGCTCTGATGCTTTGAATAACTAGTTCGCAGACAAAATCTGTCAGATAAGAGCCGATGTGGATGCTGGCCTTACGACAGAGGCAACAGGAGAGGTATCCAGAGCCTCCGCCCATACTGTTATTCTGGATCAATTTGAGTCAGTTAGTACAGAGGATGTGGAGAAAGAGGACTTGCTCTCTCAATCCTTGTCCGTCTTGGCTGGCCATCCAGGGGGAGATACCATCAAGATGCTGCTAAAAATATAACTAATGCATCTTTCAGGGAAGGCTGTCTTCCATCTTTCCTCAAAGAGGCAGCGGTTAAACCACTTCTAAAAAAAGCCTTCTCTTGACCCCCTGGACAGAAACAATTGCAGGCCAGTTTGGCTCTTACCATTCTTAGGCAAGGTAATGGAGAGGGAAGTCGCCATTCAACTCCAAGCAGTCTTGGAAGAAATGGATTTTTCTACATCCATTTCAAACTGGATTTAGGACAGGTTACAGAGTTGAGACGTCCATGGTCGCCTTAGTCAGTGATCTCCGTTTGAGCATCGACAGCTCTTTGAAAAGGGGAAGTGTGACCCTGCTGGTGCTATTGAAGGCCTCTCAGTGGCCTTCAATACCATTGACCACAGTATCCTTCTGGAACATATGGGAGAGTTGGGAATTGGGGCACAGCTTTCCAGTGGTTCAGGTCCTACATCTCTGGCAGATTCCAAATGCTGTAGCTTGGGGACAGTTGTTCGTATGCAAGGGAGTCAAATCAAGCATCCCTGAAGGCGCAATTCTGTTCCCAGTGCTATTCAACATTTACATGAAGCTGCTGGGTG
>NW_024837639.1:0-1200 GCF_019175285.1 Sceloporus undulatus
TCTGATCCAGGATTTGATCCTGGCTGAGCATGCCAACTTGGAATGTATCACAGAGACTTGGCTGAATGAAGCTGGGGGGCAGAGTCAGTCTTTCCCAGCTTTGTCCACCTGGGTTCACTGTACAGCAGAAATCAGACCTGAGGACATGAGAGCAGTGTTGCAGTGGCCTATCATGATTCCAGTTATCACATCACTGTTATTCCCATGCCAGGACATACTATGTGCAGAGAGACAAGCTGAAAGAAAATACAGTGTAATCTTATACTCAAGTGCCAACTGAGAGGTAGACTATTTGAGAGACCATATCTCCCCATATGAACCTGCTAGAGCCTTAAGATCCTCAGGAGAAGACTTTCAGTCCTGCCACCATCACAGGCTCACCTGGTGAGGACATAAGAGAGAGCCTTCTCAGTGGCTGCTCCTGACCTCTGGAATGCCTTTCCATGAGAAACAAGGCTGGCTCACTCTCTGCTTGCCTTTTGCTGGCAAGCAAAAATGGTTTTGTTCAGGCAAGCTTTTAACGTGTGACCATGGGATGGCTGTTATATGGGGTGTTTGTTATACGGGGTGGGTACTGTGGTTTTATTGTGGCTTTAATATTTGTAATTTTATAATGTTTTTAGCTGATGTTTTTAACTGTTTTATTGTAATATGTTTGTTGGAATTTTTATTTGTGAACCACCTTGAGTCCCTTTCTGGGAGTGAGGCAGCATAGAAATCAAATCAAATAAATAAATAAAATGTAAGCTCTACTGAGTACTCATTCTCAGATAGGCTGGCAATGTTTAACTCATATGCAGGATTGCCTCAAAGCTAATGTATTCCTGGACATTACCTTTTTAACATAATTTTTTGTACCAGAGGAACAAATAACATGGTCAGCATCCACACTGCCCAAATAATCCAGTTTTGACATCACTTTAATTGTCATGGCTCAGTGTGATGGAATTCTGGAAACTATAGTTTGTTGTGTGCACCAGAACTCTCTGACAGAGAAGGCTAAATGTCTCACAAACTTAAAATTCCCAGAATTCCCCATTATTATTATTATTATTATTAGCCTGCCTCTCCCTACAGATAGAGGTAGGTTACAACAAACAATAAAATATACAATAAATCATAAAACATCATAGTCCCCAATTGAAGGAGAGTCAAATGAATTGTCATTACAACCAGAAACAGGGAGACAGTGGCATGTAC
>NW_024837640.1:0-1200 GCF_019175285.1 Sceloporus undulatus
AATGCCCCTAAAAGCACAGCACTTGTGGGTCTCCTCCCCAGACTCCAACATTTCAAGTGACAAAGGGCCTCTGGAATCAACCATGGAGCTAAGCAAGCTCAGGTTGGAAAAGATACATCAGAGAAAAGGGGATTTTTGTGTTGCCCTTTCCTCTCTCCATAGACATTGCTCATAATTGCTAAATGGAACCCTTAATATGTATGAAAACAAGGGCCTGATTTCAAGTTCAGTTCTTAAGTTCAGTGCTGCACATGGGGCTATCTTTGTACCAAGTTCGGAAGCTTCACTTACTTCAAAGCGCGGCAGCCAGATTGGTCACTGGAACATCTAGGTCAGACCATATAACACCAGTATCTCTATAGTGGCTGCCAATTAGCTTCCGGACACAATACAAAGTGTTGGTTGTTACCTTTAAAGCCCTACATGGCTTGGGCCTGAGCTACTTTAGGGAACCCCTCTCCCTACACAATCCATCCCACACTCTCAGAACATCTGGGAAGACTCTATTAGATTACCCAAAGGTCAGGCTAAGAACAACTTCCCACAGAGCGTATATAGCCATGGCCCCCAAGTGATGGAACAACTTGCCGGAGGAGATCCGTCTTATCACCACTTTGGATGCTTTCAAGAAAGCACTTAAGATGGATCTCTTCTGGCAGGCTTAACCATCTGACCTCTTATAAAGAATTTAATGAAAAATCCCACTTCTGATTGCAATTGTGCATTTTAAACAATGTTTTTATTTGTCCCAAATTGAGTTTTAAGCGACTTGTTGTTTTACTGTGTGTAAATTGGATGTTATTGTTGTTTTGTGGTTATTTTATGGGTAAATACAAATAAAACTTATTATCATTATTATTATTATTAAAATCTGTAAGGTTGGTGGCTGCTTACCAACCCCCAAAGCCCCTCTCCTGGCTCTTCCCAGAGGTCCCTTCCTGTCCACAGAGAGCTAGGCGATCTGGCTTTGCTCCTGCCTTCCCCTCCTGGCTCCCAGAGGCCTAGACTCATAGAATCATAGAGTTGGAAGAGACCTCAAGGGCCATCCAGTCCAACCCCATTCTGCCATGCAGGAATGAAAGCATCCGTGACAGATGACCATCCAGCCTCTGTCTAAAGACCTCTAAGGAAGGAGACTACACCAAAATCTTCAAGGGAGTTTGTTCCACTGTCGAACAGTCCTTACTATCTGGAAGTTCT
>NW_024837641.1:0-1200 GCF_019175285.1 Sceloporus undulatus
TTTTTTTTCCATGTCTTACAGACAAGCTTGTGTTAGCTGAAGTAGAGAGGAAGATAGAAGACCAGAAGAAAAATGACAAAGATGATTTATACAGTGCCATAAGTAGCAACAGTGGTGTCCAAGGAAGACACTGTTTCTGGTCTGGAAAAATTAAAAATCAAAACAGTATCTGTAATTCCCAAATAAAGTAGAGTCACATTCTCTCAGCCTCAGAAGATAGCAGAGGCACTCCCCCCTCCCTGAACAACTCCTGGCAAGAAAACCCCATGATAGGGTCAATTTAGGGTCACTAAAAGTCAGAAATAATGTGAAGCACACAACCACAACAACAAAATGAAATCACCAGGATTATGGCCAGTGTAACTTGTCCTCGATCAGTAGACCAACACTTTCACTCTCAGTGAAACAACTTTGAATATTCAGAAACTAATGTGAATCAAATGTCTACTATTCCTTGACCACCATTATTCTGTGTCAAACAACATGATGTGCAGAAAATAAATCAGTTCCTGCTCCCACTAAACTAATAAAAACCCATGGTGTTTTGGACTGTGGCAAATACACAGAGAATTACTTACCACCCCACTTTGGCTCTTTTGTGCATTTTTCAAAATGAGCTCTTCCATTTTTAACCACCTCTACAAAATCCTGATTTAATGCACTAAGACGCCAAGCTCTTTGCAAGTCGTGCAGGTCAGAATCAACTCTATCAGAAGTCCAAGGAATCTATTACTGAAAGACAAATGGTAGCAATTGCTGCCACCATTAATTCCATGGAGAGGCTTTGCCTATTTTACTGTGAAGGCTTGAAGAAAGGCATTTTAGGTTTCGCTTCTGTTTCATACTGAAAAAACACAAATTCAAGATGAAAACTTCATCAGGCTAGAGATATGCCCCATAATTGCCTGAAAATTGCCAGCTAAATATCTGTTTGGGGCAGTGCCCTGGGAATCTGTAGCTGTCTCAGCTAAAGGGGAAGAAGACAGAACAGACAAGGGTAGAGGGAGCATCTCTCCTCTTGAGCTTGAGGCTCAATTGAGTGAAGCTGTTGCAACAGAGGAGTTGTGTGCTCTCTGCAGCCAGCCCCAGTTAACAACCTGCTTGCAGCTCTTTGGGCCAGTGAAATTTTCTGAGCACTTTTCAAAGGCAGCCCCATGTAGAATGCATTACAATAATCTAAATGGGATGTAACCAAGGGAT
>NW_024837642.1:0-1200 GCF_019175285.1 Sceloporus undulatus
TTTTATATAAGGGACACCATTTTACTATGCCATTGTATTTTGTGGGACTAGAGCATCAATGGATTTTGGTATCCACTGTGGGTAGGTGGGTCGGTCCTGCAACTAAACCTTAGTGAATACCAAGGGCCCACTACAAAAGAGATAAATTTATGCTCTTTTGATCTAGGTTCTTATTATAGTCATCCCTCTATATCCATGGATTCTTTATCCATGAATTCAGCTTTTCTCAGCTTGAAAATACTCCAAAATATATAAATTTCAAGAAGCAAACCTTAATTTTGCTATTTTATATAAGGGACACCATTTTACTATGATATTGTATTTAATGGGACTTGAGCAGACATGGGTTTCCTTATCCACAGGGGATCCTGGCACAAAACCCCAGTGGATATCAAGGGCTCACTGTAGAGAGAGAGAGAGAGAGTGTGTGTTTTAAATCTCCACTAAAACTAAAACATCTCCAAATGTTGACTACAAGATCAACCAACCCTTAATATTTAGCTCACAGTGATTAATGCTGTGTTGTAGTCCAACATCAGGAGAGGCTTATGTTCCCTATTATTGCTTTGCAGCATCCAGAAGTACAGTTCACTGTTGCATCTCTATCACACATAGAGTAGCTTACAGCAACCCAGCAATATATAGTACAAGTTGAGTATCTCATATTTGGAATTCCACAATCTGAAATACTCCAAAATCTAAAATTATCCACATGGGTGGCAGACAGAGTGACTTGCTTTCTGATGGTTCAGTGTACTGTACACTATCTTTACTATGTATAAAATTACCTTGAGGCTATGTCTATAGGTGTGATGCGACCTCCTTTCTGTTCTATGAGGTTAACTTTTACCTCTCACTTCTAGAAGGCTCCTTGTCAGTGACACCTTTCCAGCATCCACCTTTTATACACTTTCCCTAAATGTATAAGGGCTAGGGTCCCAAATGTCTTCCTCTTATATTTTAGGTAGTGTGTTTGTGCCTATATGGTTTAGAATTCACTCAGGCAGATGCTTCTGTTACAACAAATGAACATTAACTTTATTGATAACATTTAGCAAGAATGTAGCTTAGGCAGAATAATTCAAACATGGTATGGGCCTGTTACAGACTGCCAAAATAAAGCTGCTTCGGGTCTCTTTGGAGGTATGCTGTTTAAATGATGCATGGGTCCTAAGAGTCCGGAGGTCGCGCCAAAGCCAC
>NW_024837643.1:0-1200 GCF_019175285.1 Sceloporus undulatus
GGGAAGGGGATCAGGCTTTAGAGGGGGATGAAATGCACAGATATAGGATGGGGGACACCTGGCTGAATGAAACTACGTGCGAAAGGAATCTAGGAGTCCAAGTAATCCACAAGTTGAAAATGAGTCAACAGTGTGATGCAGCAGCTAACAAGGTCAGTGTGATTTTAGGTTGCATCAATAGAAGTATAGTGTCAGGATCAAGGGAAGTAATAGTGCCATGGTATTCTGCTTTGGTCAGGCCTCACCTGGAATATTGTGTCCAGTTCTGGGCACCACAATTCAAAAAGGATGTGGAGAAACTGGAGTATGTCCAAAGGAGGGCGACTAAAATGGTGGAGGATTTGGAAACTATGAGGAACGACTTGGGTAACTAGGGACGTTTAGCCTGGAGAAGAGAAGGTTAAGGGGTGATATGATAGCCCTGTTTAAATATTTGAAGGAATGTCAAGCTTGTTTTCTGCTGCTCCAGAGACTAGAACACGGAACAATGGATGCGAACTGCAGTAAAAGAGATTCCACTTCAACATTAAAAGGAACTTCCTGACAGTAAGGTCTGTTCGACAATGGAACAAACTCCCTCTGAGATTTTGGTGGAGTCTCCTTTCTTAGAGATCTTCAAACAGAGGCTGGATGGCCATCTGTCAGGAATGCTTTGATTCCTACATGGCAGAATGGGGTTGGACTGGATGGCCCTTGTAGTCTCTTCCATCTCTATGATTCTAGGCCTATGGGAGCCAGGAGGGGAAGGCAGGAGCAAAGCCAGGATTTCCTAGTTCTGTGAGGAGAGAAAGGGACCTCTGGGAAGGGCCAGGAGAGGGGCCTTGGGGATTGGGAGGCTGCCACCAACCTCACAGTATACTGATAATAATAATAATAAAGTTTTATTTGTATTTACCTGCCTCTCTCAATGGAGCGAGGCGGTATTACAACCGTAAAATAGCCACAAAACAACAATAACATCCAATTTACACACAGTAAAACAACAAAACGCTTAAAACTCAATTTGGGACAAATAAAAACATCATTTAAAATGCACAGTTGTGATCAGAAGTGGGATTTTTCCTTAAGTTCTTTACAAGAGGTCAGCTGGGTAAGCCTGCCGGAAGGGATCCATCTTAAATGCTTTCTTGAAAGCATCCAACGTGGTGATCAAACGGATCTCCCCTAGCAAGTTGTTCTATAACGTAGGGGCCATGGCTG
>NW_024837644.1:0-375 GCF_019175285.1 Sceloporus undulatus
GGGAAGCTGGTGGATGTCATAAGGCAGAAACTAGCGGAGGTTTGCAGACGTGAGCCGGTGGAAGTCCTCCATCAGAAGCCAGCTGATGGAAGCCAGTAGATATCTGTAGATTGAAACTGGAGCATGTCTGTGTGTGGAAGGAGAGTGGATGTCTCTGGCGAAGGATCCTCTTGGAGGATCTTGCCCTCTGTGTGAGTGTATGAGTGTGTGAATGATTGTGGGAGTGAGTGAGTGTGAGAGTGTCAGGACCAAAGAACCAAGATTTGAAAAGCCAGGAAAACATTGCAGTGAAATTGACAGTTTATTTGAATTCCAAAGAGAGCCTCACTCCCAGACGAGTTAGTGTCAAATCTGGTTTGTGTCCACAACCATCCC
>NW_024837644.1:475-1200 GCF_019175285.1 Sceloporus undulatus
ACCATCCCATCTTTAAGGATTCTCTTCCCAAGCCCCCACTTGTCCAACCCCAGCCTGCCCTCTTTCTATCCTAACAAAGAACTCTTTTAACTTGCTGCTCCAACTCTCTACCGCCTATCAATCCACCTCTCCCAGGAAAGAAGGCATTGCTTTGTTTACCTTCAAAGTCTTTCCTCAGGAAACAACAAAGTCATATAAAGTCACCCCTCTGTTTCCACAGACTTGAAATCCATGTCCCTTGCATATACAGTACATGAGTGGGAAACGGAGGGGGAAATAATGGGCCATGCGCCCATGATCCGCACTCGCAGCCACCCACAGGAGTGTGCCCACATTCAAGCCAATGGGGCACATTTCCATTTTGGGGGAGGGGGGAGTGGAGGGGGGAACAGATCCCCAAAAATGGAGGGGCGACTGTACTCTAACTTCTCCAATAATTGTTTCGCTGGTGCGCTTGGTAAAGTCCCTTTGACCTCCTGAGGACAAACTTTAAAATGATGCCCCCCTTGCTGATGCACTTTGCACCTCCTATCTCTGAGGTAACGTGTTTCAATGGACACTGGTCTTGCTCCTTGCTTGGCTAGAGCTGCTCTTTTTGCTGAAAAAGATCTGCTTCATGGTCACTTGCCTTACTTTTGTGCCTGGCTAAGGGCCATCGTACCTCTGAGGAGGAGTTATTATTGACTGCTCCCGACTTAAGACCTCACTGGTTGCTGACTCTCTGG
>NW_024837645.1:0-1200 GCF_019175285.1 Sceloporus undulatus
AAGGTGCTACAAGATTCCCTTGCACACACCAGAGAGAGAGAGAGAGAGAGAGAGAGAGAGAGAGAGAGAGATGGCTTCCATTTTGACAGAAATCAAGGACACCATAACAAAGGCAGCTACTCACATGGTCTCCTCATCGATATCATTTTCTTCTGTGTTGCTGGTTGCTGTTGAACTTGCTGAGGAACTACTGCCATCAAGATGGTTGGCCTCATCCTCCCCAACCAGATCGACATCGAGGTCCCCGTCTGAAAGCTCGTGCTGGAGCAAAAACATCCAAACGTAACATCCCTTCATATACAGAATATGGGCAGAGAATGTTTCACCACTTAATTTTGAACTGGTTAACTAGAAAAATAGAACAGTGTAAACCTGAAACATACAAAACTGTAATTTTCTTCCCAAGCCCCAAAAAATCTTAGACCAAGATAAGGGGGGCAGAGAAAAAGAGGGCCTTGCTAATTCTTCCTCCAAAACAATCCTTAGCCTGCAACCATAGCAGCTCCACTTTGGGATGGAAAATGATCTGGAAGAGAATAAGTGGAACTTCTCAGACCACAAAATGTATCTGAAGTTCTTCTCCCTTTCCATCATTTCCAGTTCTAATGCTGTTTCTTCCTAGCTAACCTACCCAGAAATCATCAGCTATCACCCAGATGGAAAGAATGAACTGCCACTTCCAGCTCTGGGCTTTGTTTCTCCCTGACAGCACACCATTTTAGCTGACCTCCTTTCTTCCCTAACTAGCTAAAATGAGAGAGAGAAAAAAAGGAAGGAAAAGTCAATGTATTTTAAGAAAAGGTGCTCCAATGATGTAATATGATTTGGAGGAAGGTGGCAGGACCAGAATTCAAAGGGACTTTATTTCCAGTAGGTGGGAGTTGGCATGATAAAACTTTTGCCTACTAGAGCAAGTGGAAGGTACAGAGCGGTCAAGGATACTCTACTGAAGAACATAGGCCTGTTACAGACTGCCAAAATAAAGCTGCTTCAGGTCTCTTTGGAGGTATGCTTTTTAAATGATGCATGGGTCCTAAGAGTCCGGAGGTCGCACCAAAGCCACACTCCATTCCTAAGCATTGGAGTGCAGCTTTGGTGCAGCTTCCGGATTCTTAGGATGTATGCATCATTTAAACAGCATACCTCCAAAGAGACCTGAAGCAGCTTTATTTTGGCAGTCTGTAACAGGCCATAGTTTTG
>NW_024837646.1:0-1200 GCF_019175285.1 Sceloporus undulatus
AGCTTTTCTTACCGTTGTTGCTGATTTTGGCGCTGGGCATGCTCCAGATCCTGCGTTTTGCTTGATAGCTCCTGCTGGAGTTTCGCTAAGGAAGCCAAGAACAGAAGGTGAGTTTCCCCAGCATTTCTTTTCCCCAAAGAATTACCTTTGGGGTGGTTTCCCATCTTCATACACAGCACATGTTGGGGTATCCTCAGCTGCATCAATGGGAATGTAATGTCTATATCAGTGGTTTCCAAATTTTGGTCCTCCAGGTGTTTTGCACTTCAGTTCCAGAAGCCCAGCTTGGCCAACAGTAAGGAATGATGGGAGATGAAGTCCAAAACAACAGGAGGACCAAAATTTGGGAACCACTGGTCTAAATCGAGGGAAGTAATAGTACCACTCTGTTCTGCTTTGGTTAGGCATCACTTGGAATACTGTGTTCAATTCTTGGCACCACAATTCAAAAAAGATGTTGAAAAGCTGGAGCGTATCCAGAGAAGGGCGATCAAAATAGTGAAAGGTCTGTCAACCCCCAAGGTTGCATCTACACTGCAGAAACAATGCAGTTTGACACCACTTTAAGTGCTGTGATGCCATCCTATGGAGTCCTGGGATTGGTAGTTTCACCAGGTCTTGAGCCTTCTCAAAATGACAAATCCCAATATTCTTTAACCCATGGAAGTTCAAGTGGTTTCAAATGGCATTATATCTACATTGTAGATTATTATTATTATTATTATTATTATTATGCATTATTTATATAGCACTGTAGATTTACACAGCGCTGTACATAGATACATACTTAGATGCACCCTAAGCTGAAATTTCAGGATGTTGGGTATTTCCAAAACATGGAGATACGGTTCATGTGGGGCACAAACTGGACCCATGGGAGGAAGGATGGGGCCACAAGATTCCCTGGGATGTTCACAGTGGGCAGGGTGACCTGAGGTCCTCACCGCAAAGGAGGACAAGGCACTGCAAGATGGAGGACCTTCCAGAAAAATAGGGGACAAGACTAAACAAAAGCTAAAAGCACTCATATAAAGATAAATTCCTGCTTCATAGCCATGCTCAAAATGGAGGGCGTTATGGAATCGTCTGAGCAGGAGAGCTGTACCATCGCTTGTTGTATCACAACCATTGCGGACCCTTTGACACTATGCAGTAATACCACTGGGATTCCACTTTCAATGCTGTGTAGTGGTTTGAACC
>NW_024837647.1:0-1200 GCF_019175285.1 Sceloporus undulatus
AGCAGCATCTGCTTGTCCTTATTTATGTATAAGAGAAGCATGGATGGACAAAATGTGTGGTTTTTTTTAAGCAGAATTGAAGGTGCAACTGCTACTTAGTGGTTTTGCAAGCAAACTTTACAGGCTAATTAGAAGATTCCTCCTCATGAAAAATACTGAAATATTTTCAGAACAGCAAACACAGAATAACTTTAGGGCAGCCTAACCCACCAACAGCCCTGCAGATTATCTGGACTACAATATCTGTTGAGTCCAACCAGCTTGGTCTGTGTGTGGATGATGGGAGTTATACTCAAACTACTGGGTGATGTCTATTCGGAAAGCCTTGAGACAGTGAGATGGGAGGAGCTCCTATAAAACAATTCTACCCTCTCAAAATGCAGGTTGCCTATCCCAACCTGATATCCTGTATAAAATACAATTAAATGTGACAAAGCTAGTTATGTTGTGGGTTACATCTTCTTACTGAATGAATAAATGAGTTTGGAAGACAAAGGAGTTTATCAAATGGGAGAAATTTCTCTTAAATTCGAATGAAAAGAAAGTGGGGCCAGAACTCATTCACTTAAAGTCACTAGTTTAGCGCAATTACGTGAATGCGCATTGCGTTCGAACTGGTACCCATTGCCCGAAAATTACATGCCATTGCCTGAAAATAACAAGCCATTGCCAGAATTTGCGTGTGGCAGTCTATCACACAATAACATGAAACCACATGATTGCATTTGGACTAACTTCCCATTGCCCGCATTTGCGTGTAGTGCGTTATCGCGCAATAACGTTAAACCTCATGATTGCATTCAGATTGCCATTGGATTATACTTCCAATTTCCCTTGTCTGATAAACTCCAAAGTGTTTTGTGAAGTCGAAGGCTTTCATGGCCAGCATCCATAGTTTTTTGTGGGTTTTTCGGGCTACGTGGCCACGTTCTAGAAGAGTTTCTTCTTGAAGACTAGAAAGCTGGGTCAAAGCTAACAAAATGAAATCCAACATGGAGAAATGTAAGGTATTGCACTTAGGACGGAAAAATAAAATGCACAGATATAGGATGGGTGACACCTGGCTGAAGGAAACTACGTGTGAAAGGGATCTAGGAGTCCAAGTAGACCACAAGTTGAACATGAGTGAACAGTGTGATGCGGCAGCTAAAAAGGCCAATGCTATTTTAGGCTGCATCAATAGAAGTATAGTGTCTAGAA
>NW_024837648.1:0-1200 GCF_019175285.1 Sceloporus undulatus
GGCTGCATGCCATGCAGCTGTGGACAGGTCTGCATAGGGACCACTAAACACTAATCAAACACTAATTAAACGGACACAAATCCTCCTCACATATCCTCCCACCCTGAAGTCTTGGTATTCAACCACAGACCAACACACAGATTAACATGGAAATCGCTTCCTCTCAACCAACAGTATATATATATATATATATATATACACACGTACACCAAAGTCCTTTCCAGGCAAGCATGCTCCGAAGATGCCAGCCACAGACGCTGGCAAAACATCAGGATTAAACTCTTCTAGAACAAGGACACAGAGCTTGAAAAGCCCACAAAATAATATGCTTTGATGCTTCCATGAGGAACCACTAGGTGGCACTGCCATCTCTAAAGACAAACACAGCGCAAGAAGAAACCTTGCATGATAAAATCCTAACAAAAATCATTGGCATCAATACTGAAAAAGGTCCCAAAATATACTTACTGGAAATTATAGATGAAGAGCTAGAAAAGAAACATGGCAGAGAGTTATAATAAATGACCTCGGCTGCAAGGCTGCTATATGCTTGAGTTTGGAAAAATATGCCACTACTGTATATTGGAATAGACATGTCAACCTGTTTGATTAAGAACAGATCAATAGATGAACATAAAAGAGAAAGGTCTAAAGTCTTGTGCAGAAAAAATATATGGGTCAAAATTGGGAAAAGGAACAGAGAGAATAAAGTAGGAAGGGTCGAATATCTGGCTTCTCTTAAATCAGAGATAGTAGAAAAATACTGTATAAGAGAATAGGACAGAGCTATATTATAATATGGTTTCAGTAGAGATAAAAGTGATATAATGACAGACCAATATTCGGAGAGGTAAAGATTTAGGAAATCTTTTTAGTGTTTAATGTTTTAATGTAACATTAAGATTGGTATTGTTAAACAGGAAAAAGTATCGTATCGTATTGTGTTGTGTTGTAATGTAGTGTCATGCAATGTTTTTGTATGGTAGTGTACTTAGTGTTTCAATTTTGTAGTGGTTTATATGTTTCTTCCTGTCTGTTTTTATGTCTGATTGTATGATAGTTGTTTTCAAATTATTGGTATATAAAAATATTTTTTTACATCAAGAAGAAGAGAGCTTGCATCCAGCCGTATCCAAATGGCAAGTGTTGATGCTTTTGCAAGTCTAGATGCCAAGAAATTGGGGGTAAAGGGTGATCATA
>NW_024837649.1:0-1200 GCF_019175285.1 Sceloporus undulatus
GGCCTTAGTCCCACTCAATTGGGGGGAATGTCACCTGTTGATTTATGTCCATGAATCTCAGGCAAGGATTCCTAAGAGGTGGTTTTATCCGTTCCTTCCCCTGAAATCCTGCCTACAACGCAGACAGTGTTCCTTGGGGGTCTCCCATCCCAGTCCTAACCAAGGCTGGCCCTGCTTAGGTCCCAAAGCCAGTTCGGATCTGGTGCTGGTGGGGGTTTGATCCCATTAGTTTGCCTCCCATACTGTGCAGATACTCCATTAGGCTTTGCTGATATGTATTAAATAAAACATTGTGGCTTTCAGTTTGGTCTGCAGCCCTTGAAAGACGGAAATTGGGGAAACCGAAATGGAGGGAAAGAGAAGGCATGGCCCAACGTCCTCCGAGGGTCCTCCAGGAGAGACTGATGAAGGACCCCTTGCTGGGTTTCCCTTTTCTCATGGCAACTGGCCTACAAACAAAGGAAGGAGGCTGGTTTTTGCTCCAGGAGCCAGAGATTTTAAAGGTTCCTAAGGAAAAGTAAGAAGAACTTCAAGTAAAACGGGATCCCTGCTTTCATCTGTTTTTGCAATATTGATTGATTGATTGACTAATTCCTATTCCTTACTGACCTCTTCTCCTGATTTCCCATGAATCAGATTTCTTAAACTCTCCATTTCAGCCATATCTTCTCACTTAAGTAACCAATTGTCTGTTTGTTTTCCAATTGTGTGTCTTCTCTGGAAAGGATGCAAAGGAAAGGGAACCACAAAAGGAAGGTTAACTCCTGGGAATCATCAATCAATCTCCATGAAGCTGCCTTATTTCTCCTGCGCAGAGCCTCCCTGCCTCCAGGTGGCGCTTCTTCTCTCCTTCCCTCCTCTCAGATTCAAGGCTGAGGCCCCGCCCCCTCCCAGAGACAGTGACCCAATGGAAGGTCGGGAGGGGTAGAGAGAGTGGGAGGGGCCAAGGGCGGGACCATGCAAGTTTGGAGAAAATGTAATTTCTTCAGCTGCTCTTGCAATTCCAGTGCCATGGCCAGGCAGTGGCGCTGTTTCCTTCCCAAGAGGCTGAAGCTCCGCCTCTCTCCCAGTTGCCATGGAACTCAGACAGGGAGAGACCTGAAGCTCAGAGGAAAAGTGGGTGTGGTCCAGGTGGTGCTATGCAAATTATGGACCAATCAGATGGCAGGGTGGCCCCAAAGTCTCTTCTGGGCCCCAGAG
>NW_024837650.1:0-589 GCF_019175285.1 Sceloporus undulatus
CAATTGGTAAAGGTTTGCCCTGCTGGCATTTTAATCTTTGCACGATAAACCTGCATATCTTTTTTAAAAAAGGAAATAGCACTGAGTCCCAACCATGAATATTACATAAGAAAGCCTGCTATTGTTTGCAACCACAGCCTCTGCTTAAAAAGTCTGACAAGAAGTCTGCTTCCACTAGAGAAGAAGAATGTGCAGCAGAAATAGGAATCATGCTGCCCTCCACATGTTATTGAACTCCCAGCATTTCTCACCTTTGGCTATGCTGGATAGGGTGAGTTTAGGGTTGCCATAACTGAGGAGCTCCGAACCGGGACAAATGTAGGACAAGACTTTAAAATGTAGGACCTTTTTTTTTTAAAGGTCCTACATTTTAAAACCTTGTCCTCCTGCTCCTTCCCGGCTTGGGAGGAAGCCTCAGTCTCCTCTCAGGCCGGGAAGGATGCAAGGGCTGCTCCTCATCGCGGTGATCACCGCGGTGGGAAGCAGCCTCCTCCCGGCCCCCACTCCCTTCCCTGGCCTCTGTGGAGGCTTGGGCCTCCATAGAGGCCGGGAAGGAGGGTGGAGAGCGCCCGCGATCGGCGCGATCGCC
>NW_024837650.1:689-1200 GCF_019175285.1 Sceloporus undulatus
TGCAGCATGGATTCAATAATAAACAAGCTGAGCTAGATGGACCAAGATTGTGATGCAGTATAAGGCCGTTTTCTATTTCTGAATGAAGTCACGCAGCTCCTCCTGCAGATGTTGTTGAGCTCCAGTTCTGAGCATTTCCCACCACTAGGGTTGCCATAACTGAGGAGCTCCGAACCGGGACAAATGTAGGACAAGCCTTTAAAATGTAGGACCTTTTTTTTTAAGGTCCTACATTTTAAAACCTTGTCCTCCTGCTCCTTCCCGGCTTGGGAGGAAGCCTCACCCTCCTCTCAGGCCGGGAAGGATGCAAGGGCTGCTCCTCATCGCGGTGATCACCGCGTTGGGAAGCAGCCTCCTCCCGGCCCCCACTCCCTTCCCTGGCCTCTGTGGAGGCTTGGGCCTCCATAGAGGCCGGGAAGGAGGGTGGAGAGCGCCCGCGATCGGCGCGATCGCCACGATCGCGGGCGGCCCCCAGCTTCTCCCAAGCCCCAGAGGCCCTGGAAGAGTGCTC
>NW_024837651.1:0-1200 GCF_019175285.1 Sceloporus undulatus
CAGCGGATATGATATCCATGTTTAAATATTGGAAAGGGTCGTATTGAGGATGGAGCAAGCTTACTTTCTGCTGCTACAGAGAAAAAGAGACACCACAATGGATGCAAGTCACAGAGAAAGAGGTTACACCTAAACATTAGGAGGAACTTTGGGACTTTAACAGCTCTTCGACAGTGGAATATAGTTCCTTAGGTGGAGTCCTCTTCTTTGGAAGTCTTTAAACAGAGGCTGGATGGTGCTTGGAATGTGTATTCCTGCATGGCAGACGTGGGTTGAACTGGATGACCCTTGTGGTCTATTCCAACTCTATGATTCTATAAGGCTAGTGGATTCCGGTTCCTTACCCACAGAGGCCACGTTCTCATAATTCTCCATCATTATATGATTGTACATAAGTCTCTGCTTCTTCGGCAACAGTTTCCATTCATCCTCGGTGAAATATATCGCCACATCTGCAAAGGTCACCTGCAACATAAAATAGCCCTAATCCAGAGAGTGACTAAGCAAAAGGGGAGGAAAGCACATGGTGCATCCAAATATTATTTGATCACTTTAGAATTCAGTCCAGGAAATAAACTTTAAATGCTCTCAGCCAGAAAAAAAGCTACTGCCTTTGAGATCCAGTTTGACTTGAATCTTTTCCATATACAATATAAAACACAATATAATTTAGGCTATGGCTGGGATATTGATGATGGATTAGGATACTGACTATCCCAACACGTACAATACATTTAGCCACCAAAGATTTATGGTGCATTTAGACATTTGTTGCCTCATTTGAGAGGCAAACGTCATTTTAAATCACAGTTCTGGGGAGCACTCTGGGCATGAGGGCCACTGAGGCTGCCCCATATTTAGATCCAGAGATATTCTCCCATATCCCCAACATTTCACAGATTGGAAAGCAAGACACATGTGGACAAGCAACCCAGAAGGCAGTGAAGATGGCCAAAGCTGTTTATGAGGAAGATCACACAAGCTAGGAAGGGCACAGCAGTTTGCTTTTGCTTGAGCCTCCTGGGAAGGGCCATATCCTGTCTCCTTCTTTCCTCTCCTCTCCCCACTTTTGAGTTGATGGGGTGCAGACTACATTGCACTCAGGAATTGAAGTGAGCTGAGAAGGGGGGAAATGGGAGGAGGAGAGAGAAACCAGGACATTTTAAAAGCATGTGAAATAATGGGGTGACAGAGGATTAA
>NW_024837652.1:0-1200 GCF_019175285.1 Sceloporus undulatus
TGGCCTTTTGTATCTCTCAACTAACATGACCTTTGGATGGGAAAATAAAGAACAAAAAGGAAAGAAAATCTCACCTATTTTTTAAATAAAAATTCCCTGCCGGAGCAGGAAAAGCAACAGTTGGCAGGTTAGATTCTGAACCTGATGTGAACATTGTTTTCTGGGGGCAGGTTGTAGGTGGCACATTTGGTTCACATGGTCATCATGGTATTACTGGTTGGTCTTTTGTAATTGGAAAACAACAATGCATGCTCTTTGATTGCAGTTTTTCTCCTTCTCATTCTGTATTAATAAACATAATAAATAAATCTGACTTGCTTCATAAAATTCATTGAACGGTTCTCACTAAAAGCAAAGGTCTGTGTCCCATTATGTCTAAGCCCCTTAGTGGCTTCCATCTTAGTGGGACAGTGAATCCATGTTGGTTTTAATCTTGACTGTCCAAGGCATTGAATTTATTGGGGGGAAGAGAGTTCAGTAAAAAGTTTGGGGTGGATTTAATGCTTCCCTGCCCTGACTTCCGTTACTTTAAGGATAAATTCTCAGTGGGGAGGAATAACTAACTCTCTTTGCAAGGCATCCAGATGCGAACACGCTGCCCAACTCTAAAACACCATGGAAAGTGCATGAGCTTCTTCTGTACGTTGTCAGTTAGTTCCAGGTCGTCCTCTGATTCTATGAGATCCATGTTCCTGCAGCCATGCCAGGAAGATCCCAGCGGCAAATGTGAGTCATCCTCCAATCCGCATTCAACATCCAAATGGGCTGCTTTGACTCCATAGGTCAGAGGAAACCTGTCCATTTGAATAAAGAGTAGAAAGATGAGCTGGTGCCCCTTTTTCATATTGCGTCTTTTCTCCTAAGGCCAAAAACCTATTGTATAAAAGTGTCCCAGACTCACTTGGCTCCCTTCCTCTGGGTCAGAAAGAATTGCCTGATTCAGGATCGCCGTCTCTTCTTCATTTCGCATGATGCCTTTGACATTCATCTTAAGGCCAGACAATTTTGTGGAGGGACCTTTCTTCTTCCCAAGTCCTTTGTCTGGAGAAAAAAGTATAAGAACAGTCTAACAAATAAATACAATTTTACCTGAGCAAATTAAGTGAAACTCAGGAGAAGCATCATAGGAAATATCAGGCAGAACTCTCTTCATCATGTAAACTTTTAACAGGTTCGCTAGTGGTCAAGTTGAAGGCAGTT
>NW_024837653.1:0-1200 GCF_019175285.1 Sceloporus undulatus
TAGGAAGGACCTTAAAACCTTCCTATTCCAACAGGCATTCCCCGAATAAATATCCTGTGGGCCTCCCTCCTCTTCCGTGGCCAAGAGGCTGGGCTACGGGGCTTTTTCCTGTTATTTTCTAGAAGTGTTGATGTAATTGTATGGTTTTAATCTTCTTGTATTGTTAATATGGATTGTGTGTGTTTTAATTCTCTGTAAGCCGCCCTGATCGTTGGAAGGGCGGGGTATAAATAAAATTTTTATTATTTATTATTTAAGACAAAGATACGACCTCTTTGAGACTGGATGACAAGACCTCCACCGTTACCTGTCATGAGTAAGAATTTAAAGTTGTTTTCTTGGAACGTTCAGGGCATTAAACGGGTGATTAAGAGGCAAAAGATTTTTCATTTTGTATCAAAGTCTAAATACGATGTACTTTGTTTCCAAGAAACACGGGTCAAAAAGGACGAGGTTAAATCTTTAGTAAATAACAGATTGGGTCAATGTTTTGTCTCTGCTAATGCTAGAAGAAAAAAAGAGGTAGTTATATATATAAATCACCATTGGGAAGCTATCGAAGTTTTAAATGACCCGGCGGGACACTTTGTTGGAATCATTGCCAATATACATGACAAGAAAATATTTATTTGGGGGGTTTATGCCCCCAACACAAATAAAGACG
This sequence comes from Sceloporus undulatus, assembly GCF_019175285.1. Lineage (NCBI taxonomy): Eukaryota > Metazoa > Chordata > Lepidosauria > Squamata > Phrynosomatidae > Sceloporus > Sceloporus undulatus. Next base: position 665 of record NW_024837653.1, read on the forward strand.
GGTTTTACCAGAAATTATTTCAAAAGGTTAAAAATGTTAATTTTGACGAAGCCGTCTTTATGGGGGATTGGAACGCTGTTTGTAACCCCCGATTAGACAGGACTTCGTCCCAGCAAATAAAGCCTAAACAAGGCAAACGTCCCCAAAGCTTTTTTGACCTTATAGAATTCTGTCATTTAGTTGATGTGGAGACTAAGAAATCCAAATGAAAAAGACTTTTCATTTTACTCGCATGTCCATTCATCATGGGCTCGGCTAGATATGTTTTTGATTTCATCGTCCCTTTGCACACGGGTTAAAGATATAATAAGCATGTCCACCAATTTCACATCTGATCACAAATCTGTCAGTATGGAACTAACATTTGGCTCCCGTAAATTCAATTGGAGAATGAATACAACCCTTCTCAATGATGATAAAATAGTGGATGAAGCCAAACATGAATTGGATAATTATTTTAAAGAGAACATGTTGGAAGAAACCCCTATCAATATTATTTGGGATGCTTCAAAAGCCGTCCTGAGAGGTTTCTTCAT
>NW_024837654.1:0-1200 GCF_019175285.1 Sceloporus undulatus
GCATTTTGAGGGTTTGAGCTGGATCAAGGCAGAACGGTCTATACAGAATAGTTACAATAGGAAGATATTCAGAGGACTTCTAATGGACACAAGGGGAACAAGGAAAGAAAGACTTGCCACTGGATGAATGTAATGTTGCCTATTCCAATTACGTAGGATTGCATAACGAAGTATATGCTGATGAAAATTAGCCATGTTGTTACCCATATATAGCATGAAAAATACATATACCCCCCACCCCCAAACGCACAAATCTAAATCATTCAGGTAGGTGAGGTTTGCATTGATATTTCTTCATGTACTTCTTAAACTGTCTAACACTAAATGATAATGATTTGAAATTAAGTAGAATATTATTTGCACAATTGCTTGATGCCTAACCAGCTAAGGACATGTTTACCTGGTTGTAAGACTCATACAGTATGTATATGTGCTGTCATTCTGTAATTCTATAGTGTATTTATTTCACACATTGTTCTTTCTTACATATATATTGTCTTTAAAATTATTAATTCATAACTAGTGTACACCTACTGAATCAGCAGAAATTTGGTAAGTCATCAACAATTATCTTTATGGTCATTATTTATTAACTGAGATCCTGCCTTTCCCACAAATTAGGAAAAGTTTACAAAAATTACGAAAAAATAAAGATAATAACAAACATATCTCTGTAAAAATATGCTAAATAATTATTAAATATGATTAAACTATCTATAAAATTAGAAATTTTTCAGATGAATACATTAAAGTGTCAAAAAATAAAAATCAGTGGAACTGCACACACCATTAAAATGTCTTGTACTTCCCAAAAATGTGTTGGAATAAACAACAAAGTAGGAACCTTCCTATCATCCCTAAAGAGGTGCTCTCTTATGTTTCTGTGATATGTAATTATTCAGTTGATGGAACTGAGAGAGGGCTCATCTCCAAAGATCACAAAGTTTGGCAGGCTCATATGAGAAGATGTTGTCCTTCACACACACACACACCCTTCCTTGCATTCCTAACAGTCAAGCTTACATGGAAGGTGAAACCGAGAGAAGAATCTCTCCTAATGATTTTAGGGCTTAGGAGGCTCATATGGGAGAATATAGTCCATTAGCATGGACCTAAGGATTGTAATACTTAATAGGTCAGAACCAGCAGTTTGAAATAAAATAGTATCCAGTAATGCTGTTCCAACAAAAGAGTTGTATG
>NW_024837655.1:0-1200 GCF_019175285.1 Sceloporus undulatus
CATAAACTCATTCTGCTGGAACATGCGCAGCTCCATCTCAGACTGAACCCTCATGGCCTGAATGGATAGAAACAAAGGACCTGTGAGATGTACAGCTCTGTGCTAGTCAGGATCCCCTCCTGCCCACTGGGGAGTCAAAGCCCACTTCTTATCACAAACTGCAATTGTTTCCATTTTGCCATACCACTGGCTGTGCATCCTATGTATACTTACATCAAGAGGCAAGCCATTGTATATGACACTCAAGACCTTTACTATGCAGGGTGACCAGATGCCATAACCACAAAATGTAGGAGGTTCAAGAAAAATGTAGGACAATACAAAATAAAAACTAAAACCCTAATATATAAACAACAATCGTCTTAAAACATTAATTTAGAATAGTTAAAACACATAAAGGCTATATTAGCAACCTGGATGCCCACTGCATAATAAAACCTATTACATATTAAGAATTAGCACACTGTACACAATCACAGAACTATAATGGTTAACTACCATCGCTGTATCCTATGGAATTCTAGGGTATGAACTTTGGTGAGGAACTATAATGCTTTGGCTGAGCATTCCTAATACCTCTCCCTAAACTACAAATCCCAGGATTCCATAGAATGTTGGCATAGCAGTTAAAATGGAGTCACAGTAGTATAATTCTGTAGTGTGGAAATGGTTGTTGAATTACTCATGTATCCTGTCTGGACCTGACATTCATAGAACAAGACCTGTATTGCTACAGCTGATGTACATTCTGAAAAGCTGTGTGTTTGGTACCTACCTCCAAATCTTTAGTAACTGGGTGTGTGGGGCCATGTGTCACAAGAAGAATAGAGTAGGCTTTGCAAATCATCCCATGCCCTGCTTCAATGAGACCTGCATGCCAGTGTGTCACTCCTACTCTCATAAGGGCCATCCCAAGCTGTGCATTGTTTGGGTTGTACAGCTTCCTGCTGAGTACAAACTAAGAAGCAAATGTATACTTTCATATCAGCACTTTGAAGTTGTATATATCCTTGCCTGTATTTCCAGATGGATGAAAACACTGCTTCATTTGTGTGTGTGTGGAGATGTTCAGGCCTGGAGAAGCATGGCTCATTCCAGCCTTTCCTCCACTCACACAGTCCCAGTAACAAATGGTAATGTGCGCTTATCTCTTGGCTTATCCATCCATCACTAAAGACATTGCAGTGGAAAGAATAAACA
>NW_024837656.1:0-1200 GCF_019175285.1 Sceloporus undulatus
AGTCTTTAAGACAAAGTCAAAGAAGGAGGAGAAAAGGAAAAACACAGACTATTCGGAGCGAGGCAGGAAAAAGACAGAGGGATGGTGGGGGTTGCTCCCTCTGGTGGCGACTCCTTCAAGTCTGTTTTTCCTGCCTATTTCGGAGCAAGAGATGGAATCAACCCACGTTATAGGATGTTTCCACCTACATCGCTGGAAAAACCAGGGACAATCAAGGCCAGATTCTTCAAGTTCTTCTTGTGTTTTGATCTCTAGTTCTCCTTGCGATTCTTTCAGGACATCCTTGTATCTTAACCATTTAGTTTTCTGGATACTTTTCCTCCCGAAAAGAGCCTCATGCGACGAACACCATAAAGGTATTTTTGGACATATTCTACACTTATTTATTCTCCAGATCTTCAGTAGAGCTTTTCTTACAAAATGATTTGTGCTTTCTTTATGAACTTTCTCTTTACTGTAAATTAGGCATCCATTCCACCCAAATCTTAAATGTTCTCCCTCCAGACATAACAATTGTTCATTCTCTGACATAAACCATTCTCTAATCCAAACTAAACAACAAGCAGCATCATAAAGTTTTAAGTTTGGTAAACCCAGCCCTCCTCTACTTTTGTCATCACAAAGTATTTTCCTTTTTATCCTGGCTCTTTTTTAATTCCAAATAAATGTTGAGATTTCCTTTTGCCATAGATTCAATGGTTTTTCATTCTGGATGATGGGTATCGCTTGGAACAGAAACAGTATTTCAGGAAGGAAACTCATTTGGATCAGTGATATTTTTCCTAATAGCGATAAGTGTAATTTCCCCATTTTTCTAGGTCTTTTCTGATTTCCTTCCATGTGTCTCATAGTTATTGTGAAATAGATCTGAGTTTTTATTTGTTACATTTAACTTTCTTTCCCACTTTAAATCCACTAATTTCTTCCAGGATTTGTTCTTCCTTTTCCCCATATTTTTTGTTATTATTGTTGTTTTGTGTCTCTTTACTTTTAGTCCTGAAACGTATTCCAATTCCACTATTACATCCATCAATTGTCTTGTGCTCTTTTCTGGGTTCTCCAGGGAATACAAATGTCGTCTGAGAAGACTCTCATTTTAAACTCAGTTGTTTTTAATTTTTATTCCATTGATCTTAGGTCCACAGGGCTGAGGGGGGGGGAAGGCAATGGGGAAAAGGTCAGTGCCAATGGCCATGGAGG
>NW_024837657.1:0-1200 GCF_019175285.1 Sceloporus undulatus
GACAACGGATGCATCCCTGGAGGGATGGGGCGCTCACCTGCTCGACCTGGTCGTCAAGGACAGGTGGTCTGCCCAAGACAAGCTCCTCCACATCAACGCTCTGGAAATGTTGGCGGTGGAGAAAGCACTGAGGGCATTCGAATCTGTGGTCACAGACAAGGTGGTCCTCCTGAGAACGGACAACACCACCGTGATGTACTACATCAACAAACAAGGAGGCACCAAGTCAAAGACCCTGCTCAACCTCACTCTCCGCATCTGGGACTGGTGCATCCAGAGGCGCGTCCTCCTCCAGGCGATTCATCTTCCCGGAGAGGACAACGAGCTGGCAGATTGCCTGAGCAGATCCCCTTCGGTGTGCCACGAGTGGAGGCTCCATCCCGAGATGGTCAGCTACCTCTTCGACCGGTGGGGAAATCCCCGGATCGACCTCTTCGCAACCAGATGGAACAGCCACTGTCCCCAGTTCTGCTCCAGGAAGCGAATGGACGGATCCCTCGGAGACGCGTTCGCTTTCCTCTGGACGGGGGAGCTCCTCTACGCCTTCCCTCCGTTCCCTCTCATCATCAGGGTGGTGTCCAAGATGACAACAGACCGGTCGCATGCGATCCTGATCACCCCGTGGTGACCGAGACAACCCTGGTTCGCCTCTCTTCTCCACCTCTCCAAGAGGTGCTTCCTTCACCTCGATTCTCGCCCGGACCTGCTGTCGATCCAGGACGGACGGATTCTCCACCCGGACATCGAGAGCCTACCGCTGGTGGCCTGGAGGATACGGCCCTAACCGCCCTGCCGGAGGCCGTGAGGACAGTGATCCTGGCTGCGAGGAAACCTTCCACCCAGCGGTCCTACGCCCTAAAATGGAAGAAATTTTGCCTCTTCCTTGATCGGAAGGGTTTGTCTCCTACTCAGGTGTCCAGTGGTGCTGGAGTTTTTGATGGCGCTTCTGGATGAGGGGTTGTCCCTCGCATCCATTAAGTGCTATTTGTCTGCCATTTGCGCTAAGTATCAATTCGGGGGGAGGGTTTCTTTTTTCAAGGATCCTTTGGTGAAAGGGTTCCTTAAAGGATGTGCCAACCTATACCCTCCGGTGTCGGTACCAGCGCCGGCTTGGAGCTTGGAGGCAGTGCTGTCTGCACTCCAATCCAAGCCCTTTGAACCGATGGCCACGGCGGACTTGAGACTTTTGACTTGGAAAAC
>NW_024837658.1:0-1200 GCF_019175285.1 Sceloporus undulatus
GACTGTCTCTAGCCCTCAGGGACAGGTAAATACACTCGATGTGATCCATTTTCCGGACTGAGATCCTAGTTAAGGAGAAGGTGTTTTTATGGACCAAGGCAACACCGCCCCCCCCGTCTGAGAACCCGGCTGGGAGGGCCTGAGCCCACACTGTCTCACCCTCAGGCCCAAGCCAGGTCTCAGTAATGCACTCCAGGTCGCAGTTTTTGTCCTGCAAAAGATCGTAAATGATGTGGGTCTTGTTCTTTATGGACCTGGCGTTGCATAGGAGCAGAGACAGGGTTTGTGGTACGACTGGGCTGAACCCCAGGCCTTTTTGTACTCTACATGGGGCAACCCTTATACCAAACTCGGAAGCTGCAAATGGTGCAGAACATGGCAGCCAGGCTGGTCACTGGTGCTCCCAGGACCAGCCATATAACACCGGTTTTAAAAGATCTCCATTGGCTGCCCATTCGCTTCCGAGCTCAATATAAGGCGTTGGTAATTACCTATAAAGCCCTAAATGGCTTGGGCCCAGGATACCTAAAGGACCGCCTCTCCCCGTACATTCCGCCTCGCACCCTCAGAACGTCTGGGCAGCAGCTATTGAAGGTGCCTGGGGCTAGGTTAGTCTCCACCGCTCGGAGGACGTTTTCCACAGCTGCCCCAGCCCTTTGGAATGCGCTGCCCAAAGAGCTCCGCTCATCTACTACCCTGGCCCAATTTAGGAAGGATCTTAAAACCTTCCTATTCCAACAGGCATTCCCCGAATAAATATCCTGTGGGCCTCCCTCCTCTTTCGTGGCCAAGAGGTTGGGCTACGGGGCTTTTTACTGTTGGTTTTTTTAATGTGTATTTTTATCATTGATTGTATTTTTAATCTGCTGTAAGCCGCCCTGATCGGAGGAAGGGCGGCATATAAATAAAATTTTTATTTTTTTATTTTATTTTTTTGGTTAGGAAAGTGGAAGGAAGGGGAGATAGATATTATGCATCGATCTCTCCTTCCATTTTGACATAAACCCACTTTCCTACCGCCATACCTCCCCTTGCCCCGCACAACCTCAATAGGGGCTCCAATTACACATGCATCCTCCATAACAGCTGGTATCTCACATTCCACCCCCACCCCCATACCTATTACTAACCACAAGACCCCGAAACAAAGAAAAGCAAAAAACGTCATTCCCTAACAATAGAGCAAACCAAATTACAAAA
>NW_024837659.1:0-1200 GCF_019175285.1 Sceloporus undulatus
CATGGTAGGAAACTGCTTGTAGATTTCGCCCTTGTGCACCTTTTAAAAGCATAAATCCCATGTCTCACCTAAAACTGTTTCAAGCTATATACATTTTGAAGCAGCATCCACGTACACTTATTGGTAATAAAAATCTTGACTTTGGATGAAAAAACCTGGATCCACACAGCAGAAACAATCCAGAGTTTGACATCACTTTAACTGCCCTGGCTCAATGCTGTGGAATCTTGGGAATTGTAGTTTGTTGTGGCACCAGAGCTCTCTGGCAGAGGCAACTAAATGTCTCAAAAAACAATTTCTAGAATTCAATAGCATTGAGCCATGGAGGTTAAAGTGGTGTCAAACTGGTTTATTTCTGTAGTGTAGATGCAACCATGAAGCATTTAGATTTAGGCATCAGATGATAATGTTTCAACTTTGGAGATGGGGAGTATACAGATAAAATGTGGTGTGGAAATCAATGGTAGATGTATAACTTTTTAAAGAAAACTGGAAAAACCTGTTATCAGTTCTTATTCTGATACACCTGTGCAATTTCTTTACCTCTGTGGAACACAATTTTTGTTGTGTGCCTTCCAATCATTTCCGACTTAGGGCAACCCTATCCCAGGCTTTTCTTGGCACAATTCATTCAGAGGCTTGCCACTGCCTTTCTCAGAAGCTAAGAAAGTGGGATATTATTGTTGTGTGTCTTCAAGTAGTTTCTGACTTACGGCTACCCTAAGGCAAACCTATTATGGGGTTTTCTTGGCAAGTTTCTTTTGAGATCAAATACATCCCATCCATAGCTGGCAGTGCCACTCACTGGAGCAAACAAATTTTTGATTATCGGCTCCTCTCCTACTGGATGATGGCAGTGTTCACAACTTTGAAACTGAAGAATACCATCCATAAGTCAGCCCTTATTTTCCCACCAAAGATCACTCATGATTCACAGAGAAGCTTGGGTGAGCTGGAGATATGTATAGAGAAGCATGCTTTCGGCCAAAGAATGACGACTGGAGTGGGAAGAGATTCTGAGGAATTTTTTCAAGAATGACAAGAATCCTACATTCTCAGTCTCACAGCAAAACAAAACAGCCAAGAGCACTCAAGGCTGTTATGGCTTCCTCCCATAAGAATTAATATTTAGGAAGGGTGCTATGGATTTGTTATGAGTATTCTCTAATGGAGCCAGCAATGGCTTGAGTGTCGGACTCC
>NW_024837660.1:0-1200 GCF_019175285.1 Sceloporus undulatus
TAAGTTCTGATCTGTATTATGATCTATGTTTACTGTGTGGCCATGTTGCTGTAGTCAATGAAGCACATGCAGGTTTTCTTGCAGTTTTATCTTTTTAACTGTATTTTATTCTTTAAATAAACAATCTATTTTAACATTGTAACAAAGTTAATTTTATTTTAATGATTTTAATATTGTGAGCCTCTCTGGGCCCCAGTTCTGGGAAAAGAGCAAGATACAAATTATTATTATTATTATTATTATTATATTGGAATTCCATGGAGGACTCCATTATCCACTATATTTAAAATGTGATCTCCAGTGCCTCTTCCTTTCCTGACTCCAGTTTGCATATATGGTCTTTGCTACAGAATTTTGAACATGATTTTGTTTGCATGGGAAATTAGTGCAATGGCCCTATAGATACTGCAATCCTTTGTGTATTATTTTTTGTGTATCAGAATGTATATCGGTTGTTTCCAATCTGTAGGCCACTGCTTCGTTTTCCATACTTGTTGGGTTGGCATATTTTAGTTAGAACTGAGCTTGATTTTGTCTCTGTAGACTGTAACAGTTCTGTTGATATGTCATCTGTTCCTGCTGATTTAATTTTCCCAATTGCTTTCAGTGTGTCTTTCATTTCACTTTCCAAGATTTGGGGTTCATCCCCCATGTGTCATTTATCCTTTCACATTTTTTTAAAGCTAACTCTTCTGTGTATTGTTTCCTTTTTTTTTCATCATGGTCATTCACAGTATCAGATCTGGCACTATTGTATAACAGGCAATGAAACCATCAATAAAATCTCTCAACTTGGGAACTTTTGGGGTTCAGGTCTATTCATAAAAGGAATACTTAGTGCTTCTTTAATTATTAAGCAAAACTCACATTTTGTTCTCTCAGCTAATGCATCCTGTGCCAAGAGGTTACATGTTCCCAGAACTTAAATTGATGGGAAAGTTAGATATTATCTCTCTTTCTTCCCTTCTTACCCAATTCCGTGGAAGCAAAAAAGTGCCATTGCTGAGTACTATATAGATCAAGATGCTGGTAGGACATCTGTTGCATGATACAAGTGACATCGTTTTGCCCTGGGACATGGGTCTCTTTTCTTCCCTTCTTCAACTGGCAACATTTTTACAGCATTTAAGTTGTGTTCTTTTTAATTTAACCTCTCTTCCTCGTGACTTTGAAAAAGGAAAACAATAAAAATAAGGGGGG
>NW_024837661.1:0-1200 GCF_019175285.1 Sceloporus undulatus
ATTGGGTTGTGATCAGAAATTTCTCTGTTAAGGGTCTCCATTTTCGAGATATTATAGGTCAGTGTCTTAGATATAAAGAACATGTCAATCCTTGAGAGTGAGTTATGTCTGTCTGAGAAGAAGGTGAAGTTTGTTTCTGTACTATGCAAGTGTCTCCATACATCTATTAAATTCCAGTTGTTTAATAATTCGAAAAAAGTTTTGGGTAGTTTCCCTTGAGTTTCTTTAACTCCCTTAACCGAGGTCCTATCTACTTTGGGTTCTATTACTCCATTAAAATCCCCCATCAGTATTACATTTTCATAGTCAAGTTCTGAAATCTTTCTGTGGATTCATTTGTAAAATTTACTTTTATTTTCCTGTGGGCCATAGATACCAAATAGTAAAATTTTAGTTCCTTTCCAATTTATCTCTACCGCCAAATAAAATCCCTCTGGGTCATTAAGAATTTCCTTCGAATCAATGTGGTTTTTTACATAGATAATTACACCTCTCTTACTTTTGTGGAATGTAGATATATATTCTTTTCCAATCTTTTTATTCTTAACTAGTCTTACGTCTTTATTTTTTATGCGTGATTCCTGCAGACAAATTATGTCAGCATAGTTTTTTTCCAAATACAAAAATACTCTTTTTCTTTTTTGGGGTGAGTTCATCCCTTTTATGTTCCACGACATCAGTTTCATCTTGTTCGTTATAGGTTAGTATACAAAGGAAAGGAGAAAATTGTTATATTTATAAAAAGGCTTTATTTTTACGTTAATAAAAAGAGAAAACTTTCAGATACAATAACACAACGTCCAACGTTTATTTATTTGGACGCACTTGAGGGAAGAGGAGTAAAATCTAGGTATCAGTGTTAAACGATATTAGATAAAGGTGAAAATTCACAGAGAGTGAGGAAAATCAATGTTTTAAGTGTGATATATGTTAATATTAGTTATTTTCCCTTTTAGTATTCTTCTTCTTCCTCCCTTCTACTTCTTTCCTTGGTGCCTTGTTCTCTTTCTCTTTTATTCTTGTCCAGATCCTTCTGTAATTCGATTGCAAATTTTCTTGCTTTGTCCACAGTGTTCAGCCTAATTTTCCTTTGGTTCCAAAATACTTGTACTCCCTCTAATTCTTCCCATTTAAATTGAATGTCTAGATTCTTAAGCTTTTCGGTCAGGAAGTGGTACTCTCTTCGACGCTTCAAAATTT
>NW_024837662.1:0-1200 GCF_019175285.1 Sceloporus undulatus
GCCAGTTCTAAGGACTGGAGTGCAGCTTTGGTGCAGCTTTTGGACTCTTAGGACGCATGCATCATTGAAATACCATACCTCCAAAGTGACTCGAAGCAGCTTTATTTTGGCCTGTCTGTAACAGGCCTTAGTGTTTCAATGAATGCAGAAATAAGTTAGATATGTATAACATTGAGGGAAAGAACAGATTAAGGGAACAATTAAGCAGAAATAACTCATCATCAATAGTGCAGGGAAAAGCTAGGAGGGATAGATTGACAGTTGTTTAGTTAGTGGGTGAGTTTATGCAACTCCTGTTTGATTGTAATAAACACTACAAGAAACACTTTGGAGTTTATCACACGGGAGGAATTTCTCTTAATTTCTAATGAAAGGAAAGTGGGGCCAGAATGCATTCACGTGAATTCGCTAGTTCAGCGAATTTACGTGAATTCGAATTGCACTCAAACTGACTTCCCATTGCCTGCAAATAGCTTGCCATTGCCCCAAAATGCATGTGGTAGTCTATCATGCAATAACGCAAAACCCCATGATTGTGTTCGGACTGACTTCCCATTGCCTGAAATTGCGTGTTGTAGTCTATCATGTAATAACATTAAACCCCATGATTACGTTCAGATTGCCATTGGATTATACTTCCAATTTCCCTTGTCTGATAAACTCCTTAGCAAATGCCCACTGAAACCAAACCTTGAAACTGATTATGAGCTTTGGGATAAAGGGCTGAACTGCTAAGAGAGAGCAATTTTAAAAAGAAAGAGAAGGAAGGAAGGAAAGAATTAAGCATATATAGGTTTCTCCATGTGCAGAATGTAACTAGCTGATTACTTCTGGGGCCATGGCAAATCAGAAGGCATAACAGCAATCCTGTGCCACTTGTACTGTAACATCAATAATGTTCATGTGGCGCTCACTGCCAGTGTTTTACAGGCCCAAGGTAAAGTGCTGGTAATTATCTCTAAACATACTACAAATTATTCAGTCAAGTTTTCCTCATTTTGGGAAATCACAGGCATCAGCACACCTAGAGTGCAATGGATGAGCTTCACCCCAGGAAAACCACCTTCGTGATCATGGTAACTCCCTTGCCAGGCAAATATATAACAGGCTTGTCTAACATGCCCCCTACACCAGTATGAAGCTGCTGGGGTGACTTCAAGATCAACAGAAGCCTTGCTAAAATCTGTTAGATTGGCTGAC
>NW_024837663.1:0-1200 GCF_019175285.1 Sceloporus undulatus
TACCACCAGGAGGGCCTTTTCCACCTCGGCCCCCACCCTCTGGAACTCGCTGCCCGTCGAGCTCCGCTCGGCTACCTCCCTGGCCCAATTTAAGAAGGGGTTGAAAACACTCTTTTTTGAGCAGGCCTACCCCTGACCCCTCCCTCCTGAATGCCCTCCTCCCCCCTCCGCCAGCATCGGTGAGCTGGCATGAGTTTTTTAGTGTTTTTAATGGAATGTTTTAATTGTATTATTGTTTTTACTTTTGTATGTATTTATATTTTGTTGGAAACTGCCTTGATATTTGAAAGGCGGTATATAAATAAAACTTTATTATTATTATTATTTATCACACTGGATTTAAAATGTAGAAAAAATACAAAAGCAGGTTGATTTTCACACATGTCATTGTTAAACTTGTGTTAACCCGAATGGAAAGTTAACAAAAGCCGCTCCTTTTTACCTTCAAAATTTTCCAAAAGTAAAAAGGAGCTACTTTTGTCTATTTTCCATTTGGGTTAACATTAGTTTAACAATGCTGTCATGTAAAAATGAACCTGCTTTTGAGGTGGGTTTTTTTCCAATTTAAACCCCTGTTTTTGCACAGGATTTCCCCCGTGTGATAAACTCCGTTGTCTGGAAATCTGGAAGAACATGGGATTTAACCTCTACCACTAAGGTAAGCGAGTGCCAGCATGGTGTAGAGGTTTAAGCACTGGAGAACAAGGTTCAAATCCTGGCTCAGCCATGGGAACCCACTGGATAACTTTAAGCAGGTCACATGAGTTTATCACACGGGGGTTTTAGCAGCTAAGATCCAGGGTGACTGCAGGTCTAATGATGTGGATTCACATTATAACGTGAGTGTTTTATCACACCTGGTTGCCCTTCCGTTGCCCTTCCAAATCGAGGGGGAATTGAATCCAAGGCAAGTCACATGATGTGGATTCAGGCAAAGTGGAGTGAGTGCACATTGTATTACCACACCAGTGCATACCATACGGATTCAACGATTCGAATTGGGACCCTTGTGCATGCTCAGTGGGGATCTGAACACATCCTGAACCTTTGCACTTCCAAGGTGAAGAAGGGAGCCTGGTTCCACTTTCACTGAATGCTAGCCTCACATGAATGACAGCTCACCTTTCTTCCTCCCTTCCATTTTCTCATCCCTGGCAGCCAAATTCAAAGGGGTCCTCTGTGTCAGAGCCCCCATCCATT
>NW_024837664.1:0-1200 GCF_019175285.1 Sceloporus undulatus
TTGTGGTGACCCCCAACCATAAAATTATTTTTGTCTCGGTTCCTAAGACCATTGGAAATATGTGTTTTCAAATGGTCTTAGGCAACCCCTGTGAAAGGGTCGTTTGACCAACAGGTTGAGAATCACTGACCTAGAGATTCCTAGAGAGAACATATTAATTTAATCCATGAATAATCAAATCCACAAAATCCAAATTCACAAATGTGGAAGGCTGACTATCTACACATGTCACAAATATGGAAGAGAGGGCCATTGCACAGTGCTCAGATGAAATCTCCAACTCAGATCACAGACTGCAGGCATTTATATGAATCATATAATTCTATGAAACTAGACTTATGTACATATTATTCCTCAATCAACACCTATAGAAACATGAACACAAAGTAATTTTGAGAAATATATTTCTCTATCCAGAAGAGAGATGGTAAGCCAATTTTCACAGGCTGGCATCCTCATGTATGACCCAGGATTCTGGGAATTGTAGACCAATTGATTTAGAAAGTATATGATCAGAAAAGGCTATTGTAGGCTTTTACAGTAGTTTAATTACTTTTCTGTCAAGATGCAGTGACTTCCATGGAACAATCAGTGTAAATGCAGGAACTGCAACTAGTATTTGCTTACATGTTTAAAACTAAGCATCCACACTTCAGGAAGGACAAAGAGTACAAATGTTATATTTTGCCTACTATTTTTTTCACTGACATGTAAAGACACACACACACACACACACTGTGCTGCAGTATTACTCATGACAGTGCCACTACATTTCATAGGAAAGGCAGGGCACACTGACATATTAACAGGGAAGTACATTTTCAGAATAACTCCAGAATGCCATGCTTATGCCTCATATTCCAGCTCATCTATAAATCTAGTGGTGGCAAGTAGAGTTGTCAAAGAAAAAAAATTAGCCTCTGGCTTTCCCAAAGCATTTGTGCTCTTCTTTGTCTCCTAAAATGCACACACACTACACATTTAAACTGACTTGAAACAGTTTTAATTATTATGGTCTCTGCCAAAGCACCCCTGGTATTATAATTCTGTAGTCCTACTCACAGTTCCTGTAGGAGGTACCTAGTATCTCCCTTCACAGAACAGCAGTTCTCAAAGTTCCTTAGTTAAAAATCACATTAGGGTTGGAATGGGCTTAACTTTTACATGGTCATAAAAATCAATGTAGCAACTGCATTTTAT
>NW_024837665.1:0-1199 GCF_019175285.1 Sceloporus undulatus
AAAACCTTGGAAAGGGGAGAAAATTCATACCCGGCCCTGAAGCAACCAGAATCAATCTCACACTGCTTTTGAGATGGGAGGTGGGCCAACGTTTCAGGCAAGTGACAGAGGTTTGGGCGGGCGAGCCTCAAGCAGGCTATGCTCTGCCCCACCTCTTCCAACGTCCCAAGGAGCACACCGTTTTCTTTTAAATTGCTGGTCTCCCCAATGAGAGGCCAACAAAACCTCCTCCCCAGACCACCTAGTAGTTTTGTAGTTTTCACAAGGTCTTTAGCCTTCTCTACCAAAGAGTGCTGGTGGTCACAAAACTACAAACCCTAAGATTCTGTAAGATGGAGCCATGCCAGTTAAAACTGTGTCATACTGCATTATTTCTAGAGTGCTGATGGAGCCATAATTTTTATTGTTATATGTCTGCAAGTCAGCTCTGATGTATGGTAACTGTACTATTCACAGGGTTTTCTTGGCAAGATTTATTCAAAGGAAATTTGCCAGTGCCTTCCTCTTAGACAAAGAGAGTGTGACTTGCTTAAGGACAACCAGTGGACTTCCATGGCTGAACAACAACTCAAATCCTTCTCTAACTTACTACAGCCTCTAAAATCTAGGCTTGCGGCGACCTCCCAGAGGGCGTTCTCTGCTGTCGCCCCCAAACTCTGGAACGACCTGCCGGATGAGATCCGTCAGATAACATAATTAGACAGCTTTAAAAAAGCGGTCAAGACGGATCTCTTCTGGCAGGCCTTTCCAGATTAACCATCCCGGCCCAGGTTCCCTGATTCCCAGGTTCCCTGATTCCCTCATTCCTCCCGTGGCCCCATCTTAGTGATGGATGAGGATCAACAGAGGGATATCAGGGTTTTTAGTTTTTAATTGTTGTTTTATGCATTGATATTGTGTTTTAATATGTTATACTGTTTAATACTGTCTTAAGGGGGGCAAGGATAAAGTGTTTTTAATTGTCATATTTTATATTTTACTGTTGTTAACCGCCCGGATTGGTTTGCCAGAGGGCAGTATACAAATAAATATTATTATTATTATTATTATAAATTGCAGATCAAAGGATTGATAAGATAGAATTGTGATAGTTAAAGTGATATGTATGAGAAGCTAAAAGAACAGTTGATGGAGTGTTCCTTCTTTCGTGTCTCCCAGCAAAAACAGAAGCATTCATAAAATATTAACCAATTGGGGGG
>NW_024837666.1:0-1199 GCF_019175285.1 Sceloporus undulatus
GGCCTTTCTTTCCCCAGTCTGGGGCCGGAAACCCAAATCCTCCAGTGGTGGCCTGGGAGGTGTGAGCTTCATGAGGTTTCCCAGTCTTGGGCTTGGCCCCTAGTTCCTCTGAAGAAGGCACATGGTCCTCCACCACCGGGATCTCCAGAATCACCGGGTTCTCCAAGAACTCTTCTTGTTCCTGGATCTCCATTGGAGTTAAAACTGAGACTTTGCATACTGTGAGATCTGGAGTCAGTCCTGTGCTCAAAAAATAAAACTCATTTGAAACAAAAGAAGCTTTATTGATGAATCCAGGCAGAAACATCCATTAACACCTTTTTGCAAAGTCTGAAATCCAAAGAAACTTGCTCCCTTCTTAACCCACTCAACCCCTCCCTAAGCCAGCCCCCAATTCCAAAGCTAAAGCAACACAAGCGGATAGATACCAAGGTTGTGTATACTCCCCCCTTACTTTCTCCCAGACAGCCTCACCTTGAAGAGCGGTCTTCCCAAGCCAGCTTCACTCCTCCTTGATAACCAGTCTTCAGCTGCAACCCCAGTCCCTCTCCAAACGCCATCCTTCATCTAAAAGTCACTCCATCTGTCTTTCTAACATTTCCCACTACCTGGTTTCTATAACCCATCACTCTACACTACCTTCTATGAACTACAACTATAACTCCTACTTTAACTCTAATAGTCAAACCCTAATATTTTACTCTTTATGAGAGAACTCTTATACACTAGTTCTGACAAGCAATGGGCCAGTCCCAATCCTTCAGGCTCCCCCCGCGGACCTACCGGCGGCGGCGGCAGACCACCGCAAAGCGGCGGTTTGTACCCCGCCAATAATAGGTTTTAATCTGTGCTTTAATAGAAGATACTAGAAAGAGGTAGGGAGATCATGGCTGAACAATGTGATTGTTTGCTAGGATTGGAATGTGTGGGAATCACGCTTCTAACAGAGGCTTGAGTTTAAAAGACTGGTCTCTGTAAAAGGAGGGGGAACATAGAGATTTATTGGTATCGTTATATTGTATTATGTTGTTATGGGTTTATGCTTATTACATTTTTATACAGTATCATATTAGATTGGGATTGATGGGGTTTCAATATATATAGTTAAGCCATAATGTTAATTAAACTGTTGTGTTGCTGAGTTCTGTGGTCCAAAGCCACAGGTGCAGTGGTTGAGAGAAGGCACATGAGAGCTTAAT
>NW_024837667.1:0-1199 GCF_019175285.1 Sceloporus undulatus
ATCATGACGTAAGTGACACACAGCATATAGGTGTCACTGTGCATCACTTACATCATGAGTGTGCCAATGGTGCACTCGTGACATCCGCTTGGCGTCCGAAGAAGAACCCAGTTTTTCCGGGTTCTTTTTGGGGCGGAGGGATGCTGCACAGTTTGGCTGCTGTGGCATCCTTCCGGAAAACAACTGTCCACCTCCAGCCTGTCCTTTTGTGGTGGTATGTACCGGGTATAACTGTGCAAAAGAAGTTGTAGCATAAGTTTTCATAGATATGGTCTACTTCCTCAGAAGCTGTTCACTCCATGCATCTGAGGAAGTAGACCAAGTCTGTGAAAGCTTATGCTACAACTTCTTTTGCTCAGTTAGTCTCAAAGGTGTTACAAAATCCCTTTGCACACTGGTTTTCCAGAACAACATAGCTATGTCTCTGAGAAATAGAACTTGAAAGGCTTATTATCACATCAGTCACTTGATAAAGCAAAATACTTCATCTTGCTGTTCCAGTGTATGACAACATCACAGGCCATGCTGGCTGCGGCATTCTGAGAACTGCAGCCCCAAGATAATCATTCTCGAAGCTCTGGGTTGAATATGGGAGCTTATGGGCACAAAGCCTCTAACGTAATAGACCACAAGTTGAACATGAGTCAACAGGGTGATATGGCAGCTAAAAATACCAATGCGATTCTAGGCTGCATCAAAAGAAGTATAGTGTCTATATCCAAGGGAAGTAATAGTGCCACTTTATTCTGCTTTGCTCAGGCTTCACCTGGAATACTGTGTCCAGTTATGGGCACCACAATTCAAGAAGGACATGGACAAGCTGGAGCGTGTCCAAAGGAGGGTGACTAAAATGGTGAAGGGTCTGGAAACCATACCTTATGAGGAAAGACTTAGTGAGATTGGTATGTTCAGCCTGGAGAAGAGAAGTTTAAGAGGTGATATGAGGATGAAGCAAGCTTGTTTTCTGATGCTCCAGAGACTAGGACATGGAGCAATGGATGCAATAGCTGCTCAAGGGGTGGCATAAGAGAAATCAACCTGCAAATAGAACAAATATGAATAAGAAAGAAGGACAAGCCTCTCTATGTGTGCCTGCACAAAATTAAGGATTGACTGGTCCCTGCAAAAGAGTGGTGCTATGTTTTGTGTGGCGTAGTAGTTTGAGTGTTGGCCTGCAAATCTAGAAACCATGGTTCGAT
>NW_024837668.1:0-1199 GCF_019175285.1 Sceloporus undulatus
TTTTTCTTGGAAGTCAGGCCTAGTGACACATCAGAGAGTCCACACAAGAGAGAAGCCATACAAATGCCAGCATTGTGGGAAATGTTTTTCTTGGAAGTCAGACCAAGTGAGACATCAGAGAGTCCACACAGGAGAGAAGCCATACAAATGCAAGCATTGTGGGAAATGTTTTCCCTGGAAGTCAAACCTAGTGGTACATCAGAGAGTCCACACAGGAGAGATGCCATACAAATGCCAGAAATAAACCAACATTATTTTCGTCAAGTAGCAATACAAAGAATATAGTTTTAATCCTGTGGTGATAAGAACAGGCCCTTGTGATGTTGTGTGTTTGGTTTGTCTGTCCATATGTCTGTTTATGTTTTAAAGTTATATTTTGTTAAGTTTAGGTTTTAATTGCTATTTGTATAGACCATTTAGTTTATAAATTTGAGTGGGGATTATGGGTTATGGAATAGATTAGCTAGAGAGAGGGGTGGGATTTATTGCAGGTGGTTAGAATAGTTATAGGAATGATAGTTTTTTTACTGTGTGGGATGTTGGCTGAAGACAATTGGGGGCAGATATTAACAGAAAGGGTTAGTTTCTGGGAATGGCAAAGAGGGCCTTGTTACCTGTGGGGCATAGACTGTGGGATTTGGAGGTGGGGGCTTGGTTTGGAAGAGGGTGGAGTTTTAGGTTTTGGGGCTTTCATGTATTCTTTGGCTTGGGGAGGGCAGTTCTGACTTAAATACTGAATTTCTGACTATGTGTTCTTAATAAAGGTATTTGCTGTTTCAACACATTGGACTCACTGATGTACAGAAGTTCTGCATTTGCACAAAATTGACCCTTTCTTCGCTCCTCAGCCCTCAGCTCCATTCCCAGCCATAAAAACAGAGGCAAATACACACACACACACACAGAGAGAGAGAGAGAGAGAGAGAGAGAGAGAGAGTGCTATATGTACAAAGCAGAGCCTTCCCAGGCTTTCCCTCCTGAATTCAGCTCCGCAGCTTGGGCTCCATTCCGGAAGGAAGGAAAAACGCCGTAGTCCTTCCCTTCTTCCAAAGGCCAATGGTGGAATAACATGAAGCAGCAACAAGGGCCTTACGATCCCTGCACATGCTCAGGAGGGTCCTTTGGGGCATCTGCGCATGCACACTCTCAGCCCTGAAGCTGCTGCCCTCGCAGCCTGCTCTGAGGGAGGGAAGTGAGGA
>NW_024837669.1:0-368 GCF_019175285.1 Sceloporus undulatus
ATTGTAATATTTCATCTTTAAATTCACTATTTATAACCAAAGCTCCTGATCTTTTATTTACAGTGTAGAGTATTCACATATTCACTTTTATAGTATATACATATCTAGAAATATAAGAAAAGAAAGGGGGAAAAATAAAGACAAATTTTTTACATATTATTTCCAATCCTGAAAGGCAATTATACTTTTTTCTCCTTTTTCTTTAGATATGTACTTTATTACCAAAGCCCAGTCTTTGTTAAATTGTTCAGCGTTGTCATCTCTCAGTAATATTGTTAGTTTGTCCATTTCCATTATTTCATAGATTTTATTAAACCATTTTTCCTTCTTGGGTTCTTCCTTACTTTTCCAATTTTTAGCTAGTATGG
>NW_024837669.1:468-1199 GCF_019175285.1 Sceloporus undulatus
TTTGTCGTACTCAGTAGATATAATGTTGGTTCAAAGACAATCTTGCAGTCAGTGATTTTTTGCAGTTCATTGTGTACCATTGACCCCAATGTTTTTGCTCTTTGGCATTCCCACCATTCCCACCAAATGTGCATCATTGTACCTCGGGTTTTTTTACAATTCCAGCATATATCTTTTGTATTTTTGTAGATTTTGCCAACTTTACAGGTGTGAGGTACCATCTGTATTGAATTTTATAGTATGATTCCTTTATTTTGTAACTTAGCGTTTGTTTTATTCTCTTATTCCAATTTCTTTCCCATTCTTCAAATAAGATTGGTTTCCCGATGTCTTGTGCCCAATTAATCATATATTGTTTAATCGGTTCTCTCTCCGTCTCGAATTTAAGGATGAATTTGTATAACTTTGATATTCGATGTTGTGTTCCTTGAGACATAAGTTTTTCCACTTCTGTTTCTTCTTTGATTAGTCTTTTCATCCAGTTTGTATCTCTCCACTATTTGTCTATATAGGAACCAATTATACTTAATGCCTTCTTGTTTTATTTCGTCTGGTATTTTTAGCCTGTATCCACTTTCTTCTTTAATTGTAAGATCTTTATATGTTATCCATTTGCTTTTTATCAAACGTTATCTTCTGAAGAAGGCCTCCTTCACTGAGGTCCAGCTAGGGATTTTAGGTATTAAGCCTGGTTTATATTTAAGCCAAATTCGAATCAAGGATTTTCTCAC
>NW_024837670.1:0-1199 GCF_019175285.1 Sceloporus undulatus
CTACTTATCTAGTCAGTGCAACATGTGTAACAGTCTGGAATATGTGCTCTGCAATGTG
Source organism: Sceloporus undulatus (assembly GCF_019175285.1). Lineage (NCBI taxonomy): Eukaryota > Metazoa > Chordata > Lepidosauria > Squamata > Phrynosomatidae > Sceloporus > Sceloporus undulatus. Next base: position 59 of record NW_024837670.1, read on the forward strand.
TAATTTGTGATACTTTGGGGTATGTGATCATAGATATAATATGAAATGCTACTCTGCACTGTAAGTATGACAAAGGTTGATCTCCAAACAAAGCAACTGGAGAGTGATTGTTTGAACAATAAGGAAAACAATTTAAATCAGCAGAGGATAACACTTTTGAACTGCTGCTGATTTGCATGTGTGAAAGTACAGTTGGAAGTGGCAGTCTTAGCATGCCAATACTCAGTAGTTGCTGGGCTGCATGTTTCTCTAAGACTTTAGACATAGCATACATTCACATACATTCCTGTTTGTTGATCTTAGTAACAACCTCTCTCTTTTCTCAGTCTGCAATTAATCTTTTTTACCTCCATTTTGTAGTCTCCATCTCTCCCTTCCATGTTTGAAGAGCACATATTTGCAGGCTCTCTTGCCAGGAGGTGTTATAAAACCTTTAACATTTTTAGGTAAAATGACATCATATTTTTTTAACAAAGGCCTAAGTCTGTTTTATTTCTCTGTAGGGGGCAGTAGTGTGGGGCTGGTTGTTGCTCACCTTCTGCTTACCAACACTATTCTGCTTGTGATATACTCTGTTACCTCTTTTCTAATTAGTGTGTGTGTGCCTGTGTGTGTGAATGCATGCTCTGTTGGCCAGAGAAAGAGTTAATTGATCAAAAGAGGATTTCTGATTTGAACTTTGGCCCAACTCCAAAACAACTGCTTCAAGTACTCTCAGACAGGACAGATTTAATGGCAATGTGGGATTCAATTAACCACCTGGAACCCATGATTTGTACCTCACTATCAAAGGAACCTGAACAAGCTAGTTGAAATGTGTATCTTGCCAAGATACGGGAGTTGAAAAGGAATAAAAGAGGCACCTGAGATGACTGAACATTGAGAAGACCTCCCTATCAGAACGAAGCCAAATGGACAGTGCACTGTGACATTCTTTTACACACACATTCCATCTTGCCTTTCTTGGGATGGGCACCAAAGGTTTGAATAAAATGAACGCATTCTTTTTTGTGATTCTACCTATATGGAGCTTGACAGACCGCCTTGAAAGGGTGGGCTGGAGCTGCCTGTTTTTACTTCTGACAGAGGCTGCACCAATCAAACACCGCGGTCTTCATCAGGTCTAAAAAGAACCCGCTTT
>NW_024837671.1:0-1199 GCF_019175285.1 Sceloporus undulatus
TTATCTTGTAAAAACGCAAGCTTTGTAAAATAAAGATATATTAATAAAAAAAGAAAGAAAATAACGGAGGTTGCCGCTCTGTGAATATTCAAGACCATGGACCTCAAGTCTGTGAGAAAGGAGGGGCAACTGTATTGTTGTTGTTGAAAGGGAAATATTGCTTGTGGCCTAGCTATCATGTCCTCTCCTTGCTTGAAATTTCTCGATGCCTCAGAAGTCTTTGTGAGTATCCTAAATCGATGATGATCACTGATTTTATAAGAAGCCTCTCTGGTTAATACCACCTTCTTTGGATTTATGACATCAGTGTTACCCTATCACCAGAGATAATAATCCTGTCCCTGTTGTGTCTGTAATTTCGATTTGATTTAATTGCAATCATATGTTTGTGAATTGCAAACTTCTTGGAATGAACTTACTTACACCATCCAGCTGTTCTTCATCATTTCTTTCTAAGTAGCTACATGTTCTCAGAAATGTTTTATGCTGTTCTGCATTACCTGAGCCTCCCACATTCAGCTTATTGGCCAGATGTTCATTACTTGCATATTGTTGATTTCCCATTGTGGAAATTTATGTTACAGCTTTGATTATATGCATAGTCTGCAAAATGAAGATCAGGTAAGTTGTACACTAGTCTTCATCTTACAAGAAAGAAAGGATTGTCACAACATCTCTTCTAAGTAGTTCTGATAGTTTCAACAAACTGACATCCTCACTTTTACATGTTCTGTGTCTGGTTGGCACTTAGATGAAAAATCCACTCAGGTACCACAAAATAAACTGTCTTAAATGGCACTTGACTTAAGTATTTACTTCTTTTGAAGATACTATTGATACTACAGCCTTTTTCTTAGATGTTATGTCTTTTATGTTAGTAAATAACTACTGTCATGCAGTGTGCACATTTGAGTCAAGGAAATGTAAATATATCACTGCTATTTTCTTGGCTTGCAAAACTGGACTCTTCTGCTCCTTTTTTCTTGGTGTTCTCACAATTTTAATAATCCCAAACTGTGCAGACTTCCAACAACATATTCATTATTATTTTATGGAAAGTGTGTTTTATGACAGTGAGTCCCTTGGGGGTTCTCAGTTGTATTTGACTGAATGTAGGTACCGTATTTTCCGGTGTATAAGACGACTTTTTATGCCAGGAAAATCTTCCCCAAAGTCGGGGGTCATCTTGTATGCCGGGG
>NW_024837672.1:0-386 GCF_019175285.1 Sceloporus undulatus
ACGACATATGGACAGACAAACCTTACAAGCAAAATCACAAGGACCTTTTCTTAGCACCACTGGATGTATTACTAATTTTGTATTACTAATTGACAAAAAAATATTAGATCACTACTGGGATTTGTGTGGCTTCTCTCCTGTGTGGACTTTCTGATGTCTAACTAGGCTTGATTTCAATGAAACACATTTGCCACAATGCTGGCATTTGTATGGCTTCTCTCCGGTGTGGACTCTCTGATGTGTCAATAGGTGTGACTTCAAAGAAAAACATTTCCCACAATGCTGGCATTTGTATGGCTTCTCTCCTGTGTGGACTCTCTGATGTGTCACTAGGTTTGGCCTCTGAAGAAAACATTTCCCACAATGCTGGCATTTGTATGGCTTCT
>NW_024837672.1:486-1199 GCF_019175285.1 Sceloporus undulatus
CCCAAAACCTAAAACTTCACCCTCTTCTAAATCTAGCCCCCACCCCCAATTCCCACAGTCTATGCCCCCCAAGAAACAAGACCCTCTTTGCCATTCCCACAAACTAGCTCTTTCTGTTAATACCGGCCTCCAACTTTCTCCAGCCAACATCCCACAAATTGCAAAAGCTATCATTCCCATAACTAATAAAGCCAGCTGCAACAAATCCCAACCCCCATCTACCTAACCTATACCACAACCCACAGTCCCCAGCCAAATAGACAACCGAAAGTAATTATCTATACAATTAGCAAGGAAATCCTAAATTTAACAAAATACAACATTAAAACGACATATGGACAGACAAACCTTACAAGCAAAATCACAAGGACCTTTTCTTAGCACCACTGGATGTATTACTAATTTTGTATTACTAATTGACAAAAAAATATTAGATCACTACTGGGATTTGTGTGGCTTCTCTCCTGTGTGGACTTTCTGATGTCTAACTAGGCTTGATTTCAATGAAACACATTTGCCACAATGCTGGCATTTGTATGGCTTCTCTCCGGTGTGGACTCTCTGATGTGTCAATAGGTGTGACTTCAAAGAAAAACATTTCCCACAATGCTGGCATTTGTATGGCTTCTCTCCTGTGTGGACTCTCTGATGTGTCACTAGGTTTGGCCTCTGAAGAAAACATTTCCCACAATGCTGGCATTTGTATGGCTTCT
>NW_024837673.1:0-420 GCF_019175285.1 Sceloporus undulatus
GGGGATCAGGGGATGGGGAATTGGAAAGGGTCCTGACTATGTCCTCATAGCTGGATGTGAAATGAGTGCATTATCTGCTGAAACCTGCAGAGGTCCACAATGCCCTCAGAGGAAGATTTCTTCATTTTGCTTCTGACTACAGAAACACAGCTGGATGCTTATCTAATACCTCACACCAACACTCTCACCAGGCATGGGATGGCTATGCGGGATGGCTTCCACAACTGTATGGTAGGATCTGGGTCACTCAATGGCCAATTGTAGTCTGATTCCACTCAGAGCAACACTGGAGCATAGAGGGCTCTGCTGGGTCAGGCTGTCTGGCTGGTGGTTCCTCATTCTCCCAGTGGCCAAACCAGCAGAACTCTCTATGCTCCAGTGTTGCTCTGGGTGGAATGAGTCTACAAATGGCCCTTCCCC
>NW_024837673.1:520-1199 GCF_019175285.1 Sceloporus undulatus
CTGGATGCTTATCTAATACCTCACACCAACACTCTCACCAGGCATGGAATGGCCATGCGGGATGCCTTCCACAACTGTATGGTAGGATCTGGGTCACTCAATGGCCAATTGTAGTCTGATTCCACTCAGAGCAACACTGGAGCATAGAGGGTTTTGCTGGGTCAGGCTGTCTGGCTGGTGGTTCCTCATTCTCCCAGTGGCCAAACCAGCAGAACTCTCTATGCTCCAGTGTTGCTCTGGGTGGAATGAGTCTACAAATGGCCCTTCCCCACGGAGGCCCCCGGTCAAGAAGGGCAGGAAAGGAGCTCTCTCTTCTCAAGTTGCTCCCCTTCCATGGGATCCAGCCCTTCTCCCAGGATCAGGGGGCACCAGAGGATTGAGCTGATGGGAAGGGAACACCCAATTCCCATGGCAGCGTTTTGCATGCAGAGAAGTCACAATTCTGAGAGTGTCTCTGCCCATGTGGAGAGTGCCAATTTTCCACACTGTTGCCTGTCCATCTTGTCTTGGGATTATCCTGTTCCAGCCACATGCAGACCTAAATCCTAGCCTCTATCTTGTGCCTAGTCCTGATCAGAGTAGAATCACTGAATCAGTGGGATTTATCTATAAGTTGACTCACCAGTCACTTATGGGTTCAGTGGGTCTACTCTCTAGGGTTAACCAACAGGATTCAGGA
>NW_024837674.1:0-1199 GCF_019175285.1 Sceloporus undulatus
CGCTTGCGGGAAGATGACTGGGGGGAGGAGGACATACCGTGCTTTTTTGCCGCGGTCCTCATCCTATACTTGAAGTTGAGTCTCATCTGTCTCGCGATGGAAGAGGCCTTCTTCATCGAATGGCATGTCCTCGATGGTCGTGCGGGCATTCTGGTTTAGGTCCGACGACCTTAACCAAGCGTGTCTGCGGAGTGCTATGGCAGCCGCCATGGATTTCGCAGAGCAGTCGGTAGCATGCCTGGCCGAGGTGATGAGCCAACCTCCGATCGAATGGGCCTCATCGCGGACCTCTGAGAGGATTGCCTGGGAGTTATCCGGTAGGTCTGGCACGAGGGGGGAGATCTTCTCCATTAGCCACTGTATGTAAGCCCCCATGCATGCGTTGTAGTTGGCTACCCGCATGCCCAGAGCCGATGAGAAGTAGGCCTTTTTGGCCAGGGCGTCAATCTTTTTGGCTTCTCTGTCCGAGGGCATCAGAGAGGCCTTAGGGGTCGACGCATGCTGGGAGCCCTCTACGATGGCCGAGTTTTGTTTGGGGTGTCCAAACAGCCATGATGGAGTGGTTGGCGAGATTCTATAAAGAGACTCCACCTTCCTGTTGTTGGATGATGTCGATGAGGGGGCTTCCCAGGAACGCTTGGCCAACTTCTCAAGCGAGGGGAGGAGAGGAATTGCCGGTGGGGTTGGCAACTTGCTGTGGACCCGTCTCTCAATCGGGTCAGATGCCTCGTCCTCGGTCTGGGAAATCTTGATATCGAGAGCATTGGACATTTTTATGACATGCTCTGCGAAGGTCCGGACGTCATCAGATGGAGAGACTGCACCAGGCTGGGCGAAGTCTTGAGTAGTAGACTGATAGTCATCGTCTCGGGAGGATAACGAGTCACCTCTGGGACGACAACGAGCCCAGGACGATATCTCTTCATCCGATTCGAGCTCCACGACATCCGGATCGGTGGAGGCCTCTACCCGACGGGGTGAGAATGTCGACGCCCTGGAGGGTCTGGAAACAGCTCTTGGTCTGGGTCTCCGATACCGAGGTTCAAAGAGGGAGTCCACATCATCCCGAGGGACTAGTCTATAGTATCTGTCCGTCTCGGTATCATAATAGTACTCCGGCTGTCGATCTCGAGATGGCGATGGAGAAGCCACACGGCGTGTGCGAGTCGGCATTGGAGTGAGGGAACGACGATCATCCC
>NW_024837675.1:0-1199 GCF_019175285.1 Sceloporus undulatus
GGTTGGGCCCCAACTCATCCCTTCAGGTCCAGAGAATCTACGCGGCCCACGTGTCAGATCCAGTTAAGGCGTTGCAGACAGCGTGGAACAGATTAGAGGAGCGATATGGTGCATCAACAGAAATAGAAGCATCGTTACTAAACCGGCTTTATAAGTTCCCAATCCTCAAGTCAAAGGACTACCGTCAACTTTGGGACTTAAGTGATCTTTTAGTTGAACTTCAGTCTGCAAAATGTAATCCTGAGTTACCTGGTCTAGCTTGTTTAGATCAATACATCACACAGCGACAGGTGCTGCAAAAACTACCCTTTCAGCTCCAGGAGAAGTGGGGAAGAGAAGTGTCTTATAAGGTAACTCACCCACAAAAACCAGAAAAGGTGAAAATAGTTTTCGACTCAAGTGCCTGGGAAGTTTGCTTCTCCCCTGTCAGTCCAGAGACATGTCCACTTGTACAGTCCTTCCTCTGTCCCACCAGAACATTCCTTCTGGATGGACGTGCACAGGCCTACAGACCCAGGAATGTCACATATTCCTCTTCACTGATATCATCGTGGTTGCCAAACCCAAGTCACAGTTGCATTTCACACTGAAGAGACAGGCATGCCTTTCCGAAATGTGGACAACATCTTGCATGGAAGAGGTCTGCGAGGACAGTGCTAGCCTGGAAAAGTCTTTTGTTTTAGGATGGCCCACCACTAACTGCGTTGCTAGTTTCAGTTCTGTGGAACAGAAAGAGAAGTGGCTGACTTCCTTCAAAATCGAATAAAGGAAGAAAAAGCAAAAGACTACCCCAAGAGCATTCCCTTGAAGATTATTGCAAAGGATGTTGGAAACGGTACATATTCAGAAACTTTAACCGTAACCAATATGGACACAGCAAATGATGTGATCCTCATGGTCCTGCAGCAGCTTGGAATTAATGGCTGTAAAAAAGCCTATCAGCTGTGTGTGAACTCTGGGAAAGAAGATGTTCCGTATTCCCTTATTGGACATGAATATCCATTTGGAATCAAAATGAGCCACATTCGTGACACTTTTCCTCAGATGCAGGGATCAAAGGGCTGTGTCTACCCTCTGGACCTTCAGGGGGCCTTCCTGATGGAACAGCTGCCCCGTGAGCTTCAGTGCCAGTTCATTCTCAAGCCAAGCCATCTGGCCACTGGCCATGAGCTGAATGAGTTGAGCCAAAGGCCATTTAA
>NW_024837676.1:0-559 GCF_019175285.1 Sceloporus undulatus
AGGGTGCCTCAGAAGGAAGCAGCGGCTCGTCGTCGGAGTCCAGGTCAGAGGAGAGGGGGTCCGTCACTCTAACCTGGGATCTCGGGCGGGTTGGAACGAGGTCCGCTGAAGACCGGGAGCGCCTGCGGGATGGAGACGGCGACCTCTCGTAGACCAACACGGTCGGGACCGATCTGGACGGGGTGGCCCGGTCTACGGGATGGGGGTTCAGCCTGGTGAACTCCTTCATCGCTCTGTCCTCCGAGACCGACACGTAGTACCAGCGCGACTGCGTGTCGAAGAAGAGATCCGGTATGTCATGCCCGCGGGGCTGGTCTTCCTCGTTGTCGGTTGCCGGATGGGAGGGCGACCGGTGCTCTGGGGAGCGAGGAAGAACGGTGTCGTCCGTCCCGTGGACAAAGTCCATGGTGGGCAGAGGCAATGGGGTGTCCGGTACCAGGGTCCGCCGACCTACCGGCGTCGGCTCCGGGTCGCGGGGAGCTGCCGAAGCAGAAGCGCGGGCCTGTTTGGATGGGGAGCTCTTCTTCTCCTTTGCCTTCGGTGGATCGGTGGCGGGTCG
>NW_024837676.1:659-1199 GCF_019175285.1 Sceloporus undulatus
TCTTCTCCTTTGCCTTCGGTGGATCGGTGGCGGGTCGATCCTTGGAGGATTTGGACTTTTTCGGGGCAGGATCACGACCGGGTTTGTCGTGGTGCCTCTTCTTCCCAGGCCTGGGAAGCTCCTCCGTTGGGAAGAACGGATTGTCCGGAAGGTCGAGGAGGACAGCAGCCGCTGCTGACGAGGAGGGTCTCGGAGACTTTGCCCCTTCCAAAGGCACAGCCAGCTCCTTGGACTTCGGAGCATGGCGAGATGCCTTGGATGCCTTGGACGACGAAGGCGACACGAGATGGACCTCTGGCTCGGTAGCCTTCTTCGAACGCGAGCCCTCCGATCCCTTCTTCGGTTTGGAGGCCGGCTCGGTACCCTCAGTCCCCGAAGACTTATGGGGGCGCTTGGAGGGTTTGTCGGTGGCGCTGGGCGGTTTGGAGCCACGGGCCACATCGGAGGTGGTGGAAGGGGTTGTCCCGGCCGGGACACACACTACGCTGGAAACGGCGGCCCTCCCCGATGTCACGCTGGACACACTGGCCCGAGACGAGG
>NW_024837677.1:0-585 GCF_019175285.1 Sceloporus undulatus
TCTCGCGCGAGAGGTCAAAGGCCAGTCACGGGAGAGGCCAAAGGTCTCTCGTGTGAGCGCACGGGGCCTTTGGGGGGCTGCTGGCCTCCTTCCTCCTTCTTGGCTTCCACGGAGGCCGGGAAGGAGCCTGCAGGGCCGGGAAAGAGGCACAGACCTCCAGCGCTGGCGGCCCCCGCCAGCTCTTTCCAGGCCTGTAGGAGCCCCGCTGTGGTCACCGGAGCCCTCCAGCAGGGCTCCAGGGGCCGCAGCGGGCCTATAGGAGGCCATGCAGCCCCAGGCCTCCCTCCGGAGAGAGAGAGATGGGGGGCTGCAAAGGCCGTGGAGGAGCCCAGGACGGCGGCGTGCCCAAGCCCTTCCCTTCGTCCTCCCTCCCCTTCGGCTGAAAGGACCCCTTGGAGCCCATTTGGTCGAAGGAAGGGACCGAGGAGGAGAGGGCGAGCACACGCCTTCTCCTCCCTGCAGGGCTTCGGTAGACCTGAGGTGTCCTTCGGAGGACACCTCAGGCCTGACGAAGCCCCGAGGAAAGGAGCAGGGGCCGTCGGCCTCCTCCTCCCCACAGGGCTTCGGCAGACCTGAGGTGTCCTT
>NW_024837677.1:685-1199 GCF_019175285.1 Sceloporus undulatus
AGCTGGGGGCCAAGGAAGAGCAGGAGGAGCAGGTGCGCCGCACCTGTCATCCCCTCTCCCAATCCCCCCACTTCTAGCTGTCTCTCAGACAGCTGGAGGTCGGGAAAGGGAGCAGAGAAAGCCCCGCCCCCAGAGGGTGGAAGCTCCACCTCCAGCACGCGGCCCCACCCCCGGAGGATGGAATCTCCCCCCTGGCTTCAGCCCCCCAGTTGTCTGAAAGACAGCAACCCGGCCCCCAGCTCAAAAAGGTTGCCTACCCCTGCTTTAGGGGAAACCAGTGGATGACAATTGCTAGTTCTTGCTGATTGAAGTAAATGCCCCCCCCCCCACCTCAGGACTTGAGTGTATGGGGCAGATTATATGAGAGGAGTTGATCCTGTAGGTAACCTGCACCCTAAGCAGAAGGCTTACCCCTTGAAGAAAGAGCCTTCTTGGTTACTGCTCCAGTTTGGAATTCTCTTTCACTAACAGCTTGGTTGGCCTTCTCCCAACTTTCCTTCCACTGATAGGTAAA
>NW_024837678.1:0-1199 GCF_019175285.1 Sceloporus undulatus
TTTCGGTCCCATCAAGATCACAGGCTCGCCTGGTGAGGACACGGGAGACAGCCTTCTCGGTGGTTGCTCCCATCCTCTGAAATGCCCTTCCTCAGGAGGCTAGGCTGGCCCCCTCCCTGCTGGCCTTTTACCATCAAGTAAAAATATTTTTATGCCGGCAGGCTTTTTGTACATAATGCATAGAAGGTTTGTTTTATGGAGCAGGTGAGGTTTTTGTCTGTTTTTAACTTACGTATATATTATATTATATTATATTATATCATATATTGTGTATATTTAATGTGATTTTATATATCATTTTAATTATTTCAATTTTATAACAATTTTAAAGGTTTTATCTGTGAGCCACCTTGGGTCCTTCTGGGGAGAAAGGCGGGATATAAATGAAATAAATAAATGAATAAAAAAAGGGGGGGGGATATTTTCTGTAAACCCCTTCCCAAGGCAGAGAGCCACTTGGGAAAAGAGGTAGCTCTCCATCCTAGAAAGGCATGGGATTGGCGTGCGCACCCTTCCTGGCTTTTTCCCTTCCCGGGGGAAAAGCCCAGGAGGGAGGAGGAGGCGGAGTGTGTGCGCAGCAGCCTTGAGCTCGCGAATAATTGAAACTGCAAGTGTCAAAGCCTCAAATGTCAAGAGACAACTGTATTTCCACCCAAAACTCTTTATAAGAACTGTAACTTAAAGAACTGCATCCACATTTCTTTTCCCCACTTCCTCTCTCCCTATTCTTTTTCACCTTTCATGCTATATACATCCTTAGATTAAAGTCTGAGAGCATGGGCTGAGTCCTTACAAAAGGAAGGTTCCTACTATCACCAGCTAAACAACATTTTAGAGTTATAATGGGAGAGGAATAAAAATTGGGAAGAGGTGTTAAGAAAAAAAGAAGTGGTAGGAAAACACATGTTAAGTTACAAACTGAAGACAGTTTCATGGAAACACAGAAACCCATGTTAAAATCCTGGGTTTGAGATAGGAAAATTGTAGAATAATAGCTTAGTCAGAAAGCACTGTTTCTTGTTTTTAGGCATGCTGGAAAACTTTTTAGCTGACAAAGGGAATAAAAATGCTTTAAATTTAAATAAATAGATACATTTGGCCCAGGCTCTTGACCGCTGTGCTTTGCCAGTCCTCCACAGTGCATGTATCACAGGAGGCCTTATCCAAGAGCTTCTTCATAGCTTTGCACAAGATATGTT
>NW_024837679.1:0-1199 GCF_019175285.1 Sceloporus undulatus
ATGTCCTTTTCTCTGGAGTAGCAGAAAGCAAGCCTGTTCCATCCTGAATATGACATCTCTTCAAATATTTGAACAGGGTTGTCATATCCACTCTTAACCTTCTCTTCTCCAAGCTAAACATATCCAGCTCCGTAAGTTGTTCCTCAGAGAGCATGGTTTCCAGATTGTTCAACATTTTGGTTTCTTTCTTCTGGACATGCTCCAGCTTCTAAACATCTGTTTGAACTGTGGCGCCCAGAACTGGACACAGGATTATTGCAAGTGAGCCCTGACCAAAACAGAATAGAGTGGCACTATTACTTCCCTTGATCTTGACAATATACTCCTATTGATACAGCCTAGGATCACATTGGCCTTTTTAGCTGCTGCGTCACACTGTTGACACATGTTCAACTTGTGCTCAACTACCATTCCTAGTTCCCTTTCATATGTAATTTAACTGTCATAACAACTTCCTGTGGAATCTTGGAATTTCTAGGTTTAGTGAGGAACTATTGTTCTCCACTTTGTAAGGATTCTAAATATCCAATCCTAAACTGCCAATTCTGGAATTTTGTGGGAAGGAGCCATGGAGATTAATGCTTTTTGCCTCCAAATGGTCCTTATGCCATTTCTGAGCAAGTTTCCTGGCTTTTGTAGCCCCTCTCCAGCCTTTTTTGGCTCTGAAGAGGCTGTTTTAATGCTCATCCCTGGCACTTGACCCTCATTAATATAAAAAACCAGGTACCAGACCCCTTGTTCTGCCTTTCCTAATGCATTAGTTGTATATTGATTGCCCTGCCTTTCTCAAGAAATGAACCTCAAAGTGTCCCTTTTATGCATCACACTCTGTGGATGTGTTTCTGTGATGGAGAGATGGAAGCAATGTGAAAAACAGAAAGGCAGGAAAGAGATGCTGAGGGTTAAATGGTAAAGCAGTGCAGATGGGCAAGAGGGAAAGTTGGAGAGCAGAGGGAGAAAAGGAAGGGGATCAAGCCTCTGGGAGCCAGGAGGGGAAGGCAGGAGCAAAGCCAGGATCGCCTAGCTCTGTGCAAAGAGGAAGGGACCTCTGGGAAGGGCTAGGAGAGGGGCCTTGGGGATTGGGAGGCAGCCACCAAACAGAGAGATAATAATAATAGGTTTTATTTGTATTTACCTGTAAAATAGCCACAAAACAACAATATCATCTTTTTACACACAGTAAAAAAACAAGTTGCTTA
>NW_024837680.1:0-1199 GCF_019175285.1 Sceloporus undulatus
GTTTCTTCCACAAAGGAGGAATTGAGGGTCCTTTCTCTTCTCTCCCTTCCTTTGGAAGCATCTTGGTTCTTTCCACTCCTGCAGAAAATACAAAGTGTTTTTATGTGCACACATTTATCCAATATTTCATGGACCACTGAAAATACAATTCAACAGCGCTAAGGGCAAATCAAACCTGAACCTTCCCTAAAATTCAAAATAAATCCAATGGAAAGCAGGGTATTAATTATTGATATTATTATTATTATTATTATTACTACTACTACTACTACTACTACTATTAGTCTCGCCTCCAAACCCTCAGAGAGAGAATCTTGTGAATGCTGAAAGACTAAGACAGTTCACTGGGCCTTTCAGGGCGAACAGACCAGCATTGTTAGCCGGCATGAGGACAAAGATGGCATCTTCACGGCGCACTACCTGACTCTTCCCGCATGCTGGTGTGATGCTGCACACTGCACCACATTGCAGGTGATGTCATGGCGTTCCTCTGGTGCTACATTCAGATGACGCAGTGCCAAAGGAGTGCGGAAATGCTGCACCGTTGGCGGATATGGCACATTTTCCCTGGCACAGAAAGGGGCTCCTTTTTGCACCATGGAAAGGCCATATCAGGGCCACAGCGTAGAATTATCATAGTGTAAAAAGGAGCTGCAAAAAGCAACATATTTGCCATGGCCCTGATCTGGTGCTACAACGGGCAGCCTGTACATCCCCTTAATTTCCAGAAAATGGGGCTAGGCTTGGAGTCCTAGGGTTGGCCCCAGACTTCATCACTCCAAATATGTCAATAGGAGGAGGGCTGGGTAGGACTCATGTTTCTGATTGTTCTATTTTTTTCTTGCAATAATCTACATAAAATCATAATGTATAAATTGACAGCAATAACAAGAACAACAGCCCAATAACAACAACCATAACAACTTAAATGTATATATTTAATGTTTCCCATTGCATTCCCTTAAGGCTGAGAGAGTATGACTTGCTCAGTCACCCAGAGAGTTTATATGTTGGAGTTGGGATTCAAACACTGATCTCCAGAGTCGTAGTTCCACTATGCTCAAACCACTAGGCCACACTGGCTCCTACAACATGGGCATTGTCTCACTGGGCCATTGTATATCATGGACTTGGCCCAGCTTCCTCATCCATGGAGGTCATTTTGTAAGCCCCCTTCTCCTCCTCCATTTCCAGGCCCA
>NW_024837681.1:0-1199 GCF_019175285.1 Sceloporus undulatus
GCCAAGGCCACTGCTCTGGCCAGGCCCCACCTGGAATACTGTGTCCAATTCTGGGCACCATAATTCAAAAAGGACATTGAGAAACTAGTCTGTCCAAAGGACGATGACTAAAATGGTGAAGGGCCTGGAAATCATGTCCTATGAGGAACAACAGCGCTGTGTAAATTTACAGCGCTTCATAAATAAAGGTTAATAATAATAATAATAACTTAGGAAGCTGGGGATGTTTAGCCTGGAGAAGGGAAAGTTAAGCTGTGATATGATAGCCCTGTTTAAATACTTGAAGGGTTGATCAACAACAACAACAACAACAACAACAACAACAATAATAATAGGATTTATTTATATGCTGCCCAATCACTGGGAATCCCGCCAGTTCCCTGCCCTCAGGCTTACAATCTAAAAGACACAACACAAAAGGAGAAGAGAATGGTGAGGAGGGGAGGGGATCAGGTCCAGCATTCTTCTCTCCCTCTGAGGCCTGAACTAAGGCAGATGGACTGGAGGGAGGGCTCTTTTTGTTAATGGAGGCCAGGCCCAATGGTGCTGGGCTTGTCCTTTCACTCCCTGTCATATTGAGGAGAGAGCAAGCTTGTTTTCTGCTGCTCCAGAGACTAGGACCCGGAGCAATGGATGCAAGCTCCAGGCAAAGCAATTCCACCTCAACATCAGGAGGAACTTCCTGAGAGTAAGGGCTGTCTGACAGTGGAACACACTCCTTCCTAGGAGTGTAGTGGAGTCTCCTTCCTTGGGGGTCTTTAAACAGAGGCTGGATGGCCATCTGTCAGGGATGGATGCTTTGATTGAGATTTCCTGCATGGCAGAATGGGGTTTGACTGGATGGCCCTTGAGGTCTCTTCCAACTCTATGATTCTAGGACTCAGAGGGAGAGAAGAACTGCTGGACATGATCCCCTTCCCCACAGCCATTCCCTTCTCCTTTTGTCTCATGTCTTTTTAAGACTGTAAAGCCTGAGGCCGGGGAACTGTTTGAATAACTATCTGTAAGGGGTCAGAAAGCCTTTAGGGCTGAAGAGCGGGATAGAAATACCGTAAATAGATAAACAAATTTCTACAGTGTGGATGCAGCTGCCCTCCCACCTCCCCCCCTCCATGTATACTGATATAATTCATTATTCTAACGTTTTAAAACTTTTTTATTGTTGTTGTGTAGGGATTATATGTATTAAGGGAGGGAGG
>NW_024837682.1:0-1199 GCF_019175285.1 Sceloporus undulatus
CAAAAGGTTTAAGACTTTAGAGTGGAGGTCCAGCAACATAGAAGTATGGATTCTTAACATTATCATATATTATTCCAATCAAGAAAAAACCTTTTGAACAAATGGAAAATGACTTCACAAGTCAAAGCTAAGAAGACACCCCATCATTCTTTAATTCTGAAATGAAATAGCTTCATTTCCTTTCATGTGGATTTGAAATAGTGTAATACAGCCTGTCCACCCCAACCGTGGGCTTACCATCTATGGATCTGAGCATCCATGGATGGAAAGCCCCATTGGCTTTAATGTCAGTACATGCACATGGCTGTGGCTGTGTGGCCAGACACGTGCACACCACCATTAAAACCATGGGACTTCAGGGGTGGCTTCAGAAGATGGTGGGATGCCTATTCAACACCCTGGCCACTGGTGTCCCCTCAGGGCTCAGTTCTGTCCCCCATGCTATTTAATATAGAATCATAGAGTTGGAAGAGACCGCAAGGGCCATCCAGACCAACCCTCTGCCATGCAGGAAATCCAAATCAAAGCATCCCCGACAGATGACTATCAAGCCTCTGTTTAAAGACCTTCAAGGAAGGAGATTCCACTACACTCCGAGGGAGTGTGTTCCACTGTTGAACAGCCCTCACTGTTAGGAAGCTCCTCCTAATGTTGAACTGGAATCTCTTTTCCTTGCATCCATTGTTCCGTGTTCTAGTCTCTGGAGCAGCAGAAAACAGGGCTATCATATAATCTCTTAACCTTTTCTTCTCCAGGCTAAACATCCCCAGCTCCCTAAGGCGTTCCTCATAGGGCATGGTTTCCAGACCCTTCACCATTTTAGTTGCCCTCTGGGAAGACACAGCCAACTAAAGGTGGTGGCAGGTTTGGGTGTGCAATGCCGGTACCCTGATGAGATCAAACTCTTCTACCCAAAAAAGGCTCTGAAGCTGAATGTAAAGTTCAAAAGGGGAGAAATTTAATTTAAAGGACAAAATAAAGAGTTTTCTCCTCCCCAGCTCTAAACAAAAGATACTTTACAGTTTCAGCAATCTTCAGGGTGTCATCTTTCTGGGTCTGATGTTGGTTTGCTCTCCTCACTCAATGGAGCTGGTGCAGGGTCTTTCAGCTCCTGAATTCCTCTATTCACTTGCTGATGGTAACTAATTCGGCTGAGTTGGTAACTAAATCGGCTAAAACCTGGTAACTGAAATGGCTAA
>NW_024837683.1:0-1199 GCF_019175285.1 Sceloporus undulatus
TTTTTAGCTGCCACATCACATTGTTGGCTCATGTTCAATTTGCGGTCTACTAGGACTCCTAGATCCCTTTCATATGTAGTTTTGTTAAGCCATGTGTCCCCCATCCTATATCTATGCATTTCACTTTTTCTGCCAAAGTGTAATACCTTACATTTCTCCCTGTTGATGTTCATTTTGTTAGTTTTGGCCCAGCTTTCTAATCTATTAAGATCATTTGTTATCATAGCATCCCACCAGTGAGAATTTAAAAAGGTTTGTTTTGACAACAGCCATGTCTTCTGTTGTGTAGCAAGCTTGAAAATGAATACATATGCCCATACAGACACTTGAGCATGGAGAGAATTAGCATTCGAGGCACCATTGTCACACATCACAGAAAGAGAAATACATAGGCAAAGCTCCCATGCAATAGCCTCCTGTTATGAACTGGCACTGTCTGCCCCATTTTTGTGCCTCTTATATTTTTGTGCCTCATATTTAGGTATTTGCAGCCACCTCCCAGTCTTCCAGAAAGTCGTTTCAAGGGCAAATGTGACTTATAGGGGCTGAAGAAAAACATTTCCTCCAGCTTTGCAAGACGGTCTGTGCAAAGATACGGAAACAGCTGCACTATAAGAGTAGGGCACAATATTTCCTTATTTACCTGTTTTAATATTGTAATACTTTGATTCTATTTTAATGGTCACTTCTGTATGTTTTTATTTGTACTGTGCTTTTAAACTTTAAGCTGCTTTGAGTCCAAATTATTTTGGGGGAAGTGGGATACAAATAAATATAATCATCATCGTCGTCATCTGAATTTATATGTACAGTTGGCCCACTGTATAATCCAGTCATTCTTCTAAAGATCCAATAACATCAAAAATCTACCAAACGGTGATCCCTTTATTAGACCAATCAAAATGCACAATATACATGTTGCAAGCTTTCGAAGCTCTACTGGCTTCTTCATCAGGCAAGGTGTTAAAAACCATATAGGAGGGGGGCAATGAAGATATTAGTCATAGGCCTGCATTTTGCTGTTTTTGATTTTTGTTCAGATGGTATAGAGAGGTATTTCTTGCAGGCTGACCTAGGAGATTTTCAGACAGGGAAAAACCCAGGAGTAAAAACATAATCCCAGCATAATCACCGGAACACGCTGGGAACTTTTCTCATGACTTCACACTCATCCAAAACTTCTCTCATGAAGAACCCGA
>NW_024837684.1:0-1199 GCF_019175285.1 Sceloporus undulatus
TAGGGCTGGAGCGTGGCTTTGGTGTGACTTCTGGACTCTTAGGACGCATGCATCATTGAAACATCATACCTCCACTGTGACTCGAAGCAGCTTTATTTTGGCTGTCTGTAACAGGCCTATATTCCTCTGGATCATGGAGGCTTGATTGTGACCATAAATGCCACATGGAATTTATGCTTCTGCAAACTTCAAAAGCACAGGTTCTGCAGTATCAGGTACTTAAAACAGCATCTCAAAACCTTTCCTTTCTTGTTTTTATAAAAGGAGAGAGGAAAAGCATTTTTCCAGTTGTAAAGATAATTACCAAACTGCATCATCATCACCACCAATTAAATAGCACCATCAATGCACATGGCAGTCCACAGAATAAAATGAGACGGACAGTCCTGCCAAAGGCATACCATCTTTTTCTTTTCTTTTTTAAGGATGAAAGGTCCATGCCAGATCTCTCAGATTCAATTTCACACAGGTTCTTATTTTTCCAACAACATTTCTATTTTTATTTCCACACTGGATTTTTGCATTTTAATGCATATTTCTCAAGAGACACAATTATGGAATATACATCTTTGCAAGCAATTTCCCTTAATAATGCATTGTATCCACGTATTTCCCTATTACATAAAATTCTGCATGTGGTTTCTTTTTTAAAATGTGTGAATTACATCAAAACATTTGGAAAAATATAATAATCTTCACATATCTGAATTCTAGTTGGTGAGTAGGTTCAGCCAGCCAAATTAGTTAAGTTTGCCTAAAGATGTGTCAAAATGGTGGCCTGTGTACTGGTACCAATCCATGAGCCTATCGGTCAACAGTGACGTTCCAGGGGGAAAAAAAGAAACAGCAATAGCCTATAGAAACAAAATACAGTGCGGGCCCTCAGCACACCGGGGGGGGGGGGGGGGGATTGCTGGTCCATCACATCAGGCTTCTTACAAAGCACTGCCTTAATGTATGTATTCACTTTTGCTGGACAGTGGACAGGTCTACATTGGCCAGAAAACTCCGAGTTGCCCCTGGAATATGCACATTCCAGAGTGACACCAAGTGGCCATCTACACAGCATCTTGTTGTGCCACCCACTGCCACTGGTGCAAGTCGCTCCCTTTGAGCCAGAAATAAGGTGCCCAGCATCAGTGAAATAGCTGTACAGCTTGTTCTAATCTCAGAAGAGTCACTCACACCAGGCAGCATAA
>NW_024837685.1:0-1199 GCF_019175285.1 Sceloporus undulatus
TATTATTATTATTATTATTATTATTATTATTATTATTATTATTATTAAAGGGATTATTACAAATGTGGCTCTGCAAATCTATCTTTTCTTCAGTTAGCTTTTACACTGATCAAAGGGTACAAGGAAGCTGTGGTTAAGTGCACAGAACTACTGAGTCTACAGGACTACTGTATAGCTTTTCAGTGAGAGCCCCCTGCCCTGTTATGCAAGGACAACCTCAGGAGTAAGAAACCACCAGATGTTTTGCACAACAAATCTCACAATCTATTATCATAGACTATGCTGATTCCCAACTAGACCATGAAACCCACTTGGTGACCTTGGGCAGGTCTCAGGGTTTCAGCCTCAGAGGAAGACAATGGCGAAGCTTGTCTGAACAAACACAGAACAAACACACCAAGAAAACCCTCTGATAGGTTCTCCTTAGGGTTGCCATAAGCCACAAACGACTTCAAGGCACACAACAACAACAAATGCTGACTGGAGCTTCTGGGAACTGACATCTAAAAGATTCCTAACCCAAGGGGTTTGGTCATGTACAGCCCTCCCTTAAGATCAGAATTACTGTACAGTACTAAGTACCAGTGCGCTTTCATCATTAGTCAAGAGAGAACATAACATAAAGTGCAGCCAAAAGAAGAGTACATTTCTTTCCATGCAAATACAGACTTTTACTAGCATCAGAAGGAGCTGAGACTTTCTCAACTCTTTACATTTCTGGGCAGAATTCAAGAATGCTTCCAAGGTTAAAGCTCTAGAATGGATATCTCACACTTTGGAAGGAAGAAATCCCATCCAGGGCCCTCCCTTTGATAGCAAAACTCCTTTCCTTGGTTACATTACAGCATCATTTGTCATCACCACAGGAGACTATTCAGCACTTCAACAGGGTTGGTTGTATCCAGGCTCTGGTTGAAAACATTACTCACAGGTTTTTTCATGTCTAATGAGAAAGGTTGATGTCAGTGCATGAAACTTTCTCAATGAAAGAAAGGTCAGCCACTGTGAGGGTGTTTTTTTTTTCACGTTGTGAAAGTGTTTTGTTAATAAATCATTTATGTTAAGCCTTGTTTCCTGTGCAAAAATTAATACTTTTGTGTCAAATACATTTTTAACCCAAAATATTTGTGTGTTTTTTTTTTTTTTTTTTTTTTTTTGCAAAAAGTCCCAAAGTACAGGACAATAATTGGAAAATGTGC
>NW_024837686.1:0-1199 GCF_019175285.1 Sceloporus undulatus
GAGGAGCCTCCCAGGCCTGGGAAGAAAAGGCACCACGACGAGGCGGGTCGGTATCCTGCCCCTAAAAAGGCCAAGCCCTCCAGGGATCGGCCCACCACCGACCCACCGAGGGCAAAGGAAGAAGCGCTCCCCCTCCAAACAGGCTCGCGCTTCCACTTCGTCGCCCCCCCCGCGACCTGGAGCCAACGCCAGTAGACCAGGGGACCCCGGTACCGGACACACCTCTACCGGACACACCTCTGCCTCCTCCGACCATGGATTTCATCCACGGGACGGATGACACCGCGCCTCCCCGCTCCCCGGAGCATCGGTCGACCTCCCACCCGGCAACCGATGTTGAGGACGACTTGCCCCGCGGACAAGACGTCCCAGACCTCTTCTATGAGTCCAGATCGGTCCCGACCGTGTCGGTCGACGAGAGGTTGCAGTCTCCACCCCGTAGACGCGAGAGGTCGCCGTCTCCACCCCGCAGACGCTCCCGGTCCTCAGTCGACTTTGCTCCAGCCCGCCCGAGATCCCAGGTCAGAGTGACGGATCCTCTCTCCTCTGACCTGGACTCCGAAAACGAGCCGCTGCCACCTTAGGAGGCACCCTCGGACAAGGATGTCCTCTCGGGCTCAGCCTCCCCTCAGAGGACAGAGCCGTCTTCTCCGTCGGTCGACGTCAGGTCCTTCACTGAACACGTGGTCAAAATGGCGAGGGCCCTCGACATCGAGCTTGCATCCGCGGAGGACGACGCCGAGGACCCGGTTGAGCGTCGGGTGCATGGATCAGTCCCCACTCCGCCGTGCCTGCCTCTCCTTCCCTCTCTCCAGACCATCGTGAAGAGGTCCTGGAACTCTCCGGCCGCCCGGTCTGCGTCCTCCCGCAAAGTAGAGTCGCTTTACAGTGTCGCCCCGGCGAGTGGCCCTTGGTTGGCCGAACACCTTAGGCCGAACTCTGCCATCGTGGAGGGAGCCCAACACAGCTTCATCCCGAAGCAGGCCACCTCCCCTGTCGACCGGGAGGCACCAAAAAAAAAAAAAGGTGTATGGGCTGGCCAAGAAGGCGTACTCGGCATCGGCCCTTGGGGTCAAGGCTGCCAACTACACCGCTTGCATGGGGGCCTACGTCCAGATCCTCATGGAACAGATCTCCCCCCCCCTCGTTCCGGACGTCCCAGATGACATCCACAGGCAGCTGGTGGAGATCAGGGACGA
>NW_024837687.1:0-1199 GCF_019175285.1 Sceloporus undulatus
GAGCCTTGAAAACTACAAATCCCAGGGTGCCTCCAGGGTATTTAACCTAGTTAGTTAGGATCTGAGACCAAAAAACTGGGGAGCACACAATGGGACCCACAAGAAAGAAAAGAGAGGCACATTTCCAAAGTACCCACTGGAAAAAACCCAATCGGTTTCAGCCTATATATGTTACAATGGCCTTCTTCAGGGGGCTACATAACCATAACCATACATATAAAAGTAAAAGGACTAAGCATAATTATAGAACACATCTTTGTAGATTGCTTAAAGCCTTACATATCGACAAGAAATCTAACGGCAGGCATTCCTGGAGTCGAGAATCTCATCCCATTTGCTGGACCGAAAAGAAACACGCGGACTAGGCTCAAGGTTTCATGTTAGCAGATGGTCAGGGGGAAAAAAGTGGGGGAAGAAGAAGGGCACTGATATATATATAGAGAGAGAGAGAGAGAAAGAGAGAGAGAGAGAGAGGCCGAAATGCGTTGGGCTTTTCCCAAAATAAATGGAGCCACCCACTGAGCACTGGGAGAAGTTTCTTTCCTTTCTCCCTGAGGATCTGCAAACCAAATCCTATGTGGAACAGTTTCAAAAAGCTATATATAGATATATGTGCATGTGCAAGTCTGCAAAAACAGAGGGGTGACTGCTTAGATAGATAGATAGATAGATAGATGAGAGAGAGAGGAACAAGGAGCAAAAAAAGATATAAGGGACACCATTTTACTATGGCATTATATTTAATGGGACTTGAGCATCCATGTATTTTGTTATTCATGGGGAATCCTGGAACCAAACCCCAGAGGATAATAAGGGCCCACTCTGTGTGTGTGTGTGTGTGTGTGTGTGTGTGTGTGTGTGTGTGTGAACCATATACACACACAAAGTGGGCCCTTGTTATCCTCTGGGGTTTGGTTCCAGGATCCCCCATGGATAACAAAATGCATGGATGCTCAAGTCCCATTAAATATAATGCCATAATAAAACGGTGTCCCTTATATACAAGGCCAAACTCAAGATTTGCTTATGGGAATTGGCATTTTTTTAAAAATGTATTTTCAAGCCACGGATGTCTGAATCCGCGGATAAAAAAATCCATGGATGAGGAGGTCTGGTTGTGTGTGTGCATGTGTGTATGTATGTGTGTGTATATATATATATGAGAGGGGTGTATGTGTAAGTGTATACATGTGGGGGGG
>NW_024837688.1:0-1199 GCF_019175285.1 Sceloporus undulatus
CTTGGGAGCGATACTGTGTATAGCCCTAGAAAGACCGGTATCCCAGATACCAGTCAGGGTATCAACAGAGTTGCCGTCATTTCCAACCATGTGCCCCTCTAAGGCTTCCTGGAACCTTTTGGGTTCCATCAGCCTTTGAGGGTGGACCATTCTAATAGGTCCACCACCCCCGGGGGGGATCTGGGTAGAAGCCTTGATTTTTGCCTCCACGAGGAAATGATCCGTCCATGACAAGGGGGAAATATTAGTTATTTCCGCCCACGGATTTTCCGCATCCTTACAAAAAACCAAATCAAGTGTATTACCTGCAAAATGCGTTGGACCCGAAATCAGCTGGGATAGGCCCATGGCCACCATGATATCCATGAATTCCCGAGCCGCACCGGATGGAATATAGTTGGCCGCGAAGGGGATGTTGAAATCACCCAGGACTAATAGCCTGGGTGTCTCCAGCATCAGCTCCGCAACCAACTGTGTCAGCTCGTTAAGGGAGTCCGTTAGCGCACGGGGTGGCCGATACACCAACAGAATCCCTAGACTGTCCCTAGCCTTCAGGGTCAAGTAAATACACTCGATAAAGGAAGTTTGACGGATGTGGTTCCTGGTGAGAGACAAGGTGTTCTTGTATACCAAGGCAACACACACACCCCCCGCCCAGCTAACCTGGACTGGTCCTTCACCGAAAACCCGGCAGGTAGGGCCTGCGCCCACACAGCATCCCCCTCAGGCCCAAACCAGGTTTCGGTTATGCAAGCCAGGTCACAATTACTATCTTCCAACAGATCGTGGATGATGTGGGTCTTGTTAATAGACCTGGCATTGCACAGGAGCAGAGACAGGGTTTGTGGCACGGTTGGAATGACCCTCAGGTCCCTTTGGTTAGGAGGGGGACAGGAGGGAGAGATAGATATGATGCATCGATCTCGCCTTCCTCTGTAACGCAAGTCCACTCTCCTACCGCCATACCTCCCCCTGCCCCACACCACCTCAATGGGAGCTCCGCTCGTGCAGACATTACCCTCTTCCTCCCCAGCCGAAGCATTCCCCGCATCCATATCCTCCCCCTCCCCCTACCAAGCAACAAAAGGAACAGAGGTATGACACATCAGACATCCTCTGTTCAAAGGCTGGCATGGGCACGATCCTCCTGCCCCCTTGCGCCGCTGCAGAAATGCGCAACTGCGCAATTGCGGAGCTGC
>NW_024837689.1:0-1199 GCF_019175285.1 Sceloporus undulatus
TCCTCGGTACCATCTGTGGCTTGTTTGCTAATTGCCTCTCAGCAATTTTTCGGGACCTGTGTCTGCCAGCACTTTCAGCCCTCTGCTGCCTATAGGAGGGAACCTCCAGGCCTGGTTCCTCCCCAGAGTCACCACTAGGCTGCTGTACCACCAGAGGAATCCCACCAGCACTAGGACCTGGCTGAGCCTCCTCCTCTGGGGCTGGGAGATCAGGGCTGGGCTCTGGCAGAGCAGGATTAACACCAGGTGCAGCCTCAATTACCCCTTGCTCTGGAGTAGACCCATCCTCCTCCTCATCCTCTGAGACCTGCTCTTGGCTGGCCATGACATCCATGTCTTTTTTTTCCAACGTGGGAGTTTATTTTATCCAACATGTTTAAAACATAAGTCTCATGCTTTAATTCATATATTATTTCCAGGATCTCCTGAGTCTTTAACTGAATTTGTTTCCCAAAAATATTTAATTTAGGGCACTTCTACCATACATGAAACCATGTTCCTAAATTTTGTTTGCATTTCCAGCATTTATTCTGATCAATGGTATAAATCTTTGCAATTCTTACTGGAGTTAAATGCCATCTTTGCTCCATTTTCCATTGGTTTTCTTTTAATTTTTGTAATTTAGCAAACTTGTTTTCTTCTGGCTGGTTCCCAACTATTAAGATCGATGTTTCTTCCTATATCCGTGGCCCATTTGATCATTCTCTCTGGTATTGGATATTTCTCCTGTTTTAATGAACACAAAATTTGATACAATTCAGCCGTCCTTCTCTTTTCATTACTCTCTAATTCCATCTAACTAAAAAGTTGTTTCATAAATTTCCAGTCCACATTATCAAATGCTTTTTCTGTGTCTACAAAAATTAATGCCAATCTTTTCTCATTTCCCCCCCACAATACTCGATAATATCAATAATAGTGAGAACATTATTTTTTAATTGTCTATTTGGTAAAAAGCCTGATTGATCTCTTTGGATATTGTCCATTAAAACATGTTTTAGTCTCTCTGCTAATATCGAAGACATGATTTTATAGCCAACGTTTAACAAAGCTATCAGTCTATAGTTGGCCAAGTCTCTTTTATCCTTTCCTTCTTTCGGTATAAGCTACTGTTTGCTTATACAGTACAGTGGTACCCCGGGATACGAATTGATCGCGTTACGAAATTTCCGGGGTACGAAAAAGTTAGATAGGAAAAA
>NW_024837690.1:0-1199 GCF_019175285.1 Sceloporus undulatus
TTAGGAGATGTTTCCCGCCCGACCTGAGAGTGCGGGGCGGATTGTATAAGGAGAGGCGGTCCTCCAAGTACCCTGGGCCCAAGCCATTTAGGGCTTTATAGGTTATAACCAACACCTTGTATTGCGCTTGGAAGCGAATGGGCAGCCAATGGAGATCTTTCAAAACAGGTGTTATATGACTGGCCCTGGGACATCCAGTGACCAGTCTGGCTGCCATATTCTGCACTAATTGAAGCCTCCGGGTTTGCCCCATGTAGAGCGCATTACAGAAATCCAACCGAGAGGTTACCAGAGCATGTACCACGGTTTCAAGGTACCCCCAGCCCAGGAAGGGTCACAGCTGGCGTATCAGCTGAAGCTGATAGCAGGCGCTCCTGACCGTCGCATCCACTTGAGATGTAAGGTGGAGCGATGAGTCCAGAAGCACCCCCAGACTGCGCACTGAGTCCTTCAGGGGAACGTGACCCCATTCAGGACAGGTGGACAAATCTCCATCCCCGAGCCCGGGGAACCTATCACCAGTATTTCCGTTTTCTCTGGATTCAAATTGAGTCTGTTTTCCCTCATCCAGCCCATTACCGACTCCAAGCAGGCATTAAGAGGAGAGATGCCATCCCTAGTCACTGCATCAGTCGGAGACACAGAGAAGACTATTTGGGTGTCATCAGCGTACTGATAACACCGCGCCCTGTGACTCCGCATGATCTCTGCCAGCGGCTTCATTTAAATGTTGAATAGCATGGGGGACAAAATAGCTCCTTGAGGGACCCCAGATGTAAGGGCCCTCTTGTCGGAGCAACAGTCCCCCAGCTCCACCATCTGGAATCTACCCGAGAGGTAGGAACGGGACCACTGCAAAGCAGTACCCCCGATACCTAACTCCGGGATACTAGTCTCTGGAGCAGCAGAAAACAAGCTTGTTCCCTCCTCTATATGACATCCATTCAAATATTTAAACAGGGCTATCATATCACCTCTTAACCGTCTCTTCTCCAGGCTGAACATCCCCAGCTCCCTCAGTCATTCCTCACAGGGCTTCATGGTTTCCAGACCCTTCACCATTTTAGTCGCCCTCCTTTGGACACGCTCCAGTTTCTCAATGTCCTTTTTGAATTGTGGTGCCCAGAACTGCACACAATATTCCAGGTGAGGCCTGACCAAAGCAGAATACAGTGGCACTATTACTTCCCTTGATCTAG
>NW_024837691.1:0-1199 GCF_019175285.1 Sceloporus undulatus
AGGAGTGGCTACTGTGTCCGGTTGGCACGCATACATGCTTTACAACAAGGTGAAAGCCAACAGGGAGTTCTTGCATCATCATGTGCGAAAAAACTGTTCAGAGTCTGGCAGAAATACAAACTGTAGATGAATAGGAAAATTCCAATGTGGGCGTCTATAAATGAGGCCTTTTATCAAAGGGAAGTGATTGTGAAAGACAGAAATATTAGGACAAAATGAGCTAGCTGATCTGGTTATGAAATCTCCGGAACAGTGGATAGCCCAGGGATTTAGGCACCAATGGTATGTCTATAGACAGTTCTCTGAAAGACTGAAGCTAGATAAGAAAACAGAAGGCTTAGCCGGGTTGGAAACAGAAACTGAGTTAGAAAAGAACTTATTGGGGAAAGATGGAAAGATGATTTCAAAAAAGAAACCATCAAAGACTGTATGATAAAGTGGTCCAGAGACTGAGGAGAAGAAAATATCTTATTAGAAGAGTAGGAGGAAAACTGGAGAAAGAGACTCAAGTACACGCTTTCCATGGACATGAAGGAGCAGTGCTTTAAGATCCAGTTTAGAGGGTATCTGCTCCTAGCAGAGTAGCGCATATGTGCAAGGATACAAACGACAGATGTTGGCAATGTGGAACAAATAGGGGCACCACGATACACATGTGGTGGAGTTGCCCGAAAGCTAAACTGTTCTGGGGGACAATACAGACAGCTATAGCAGAGGTCTTACAGATAAGTCTAGTAAAAAATCCTAAAATATTCCTTCTCGGAATGCTTGAAAAAGAAGTAGGGGAAACCCGGAAAGATCCTGTTCTCTTGGATATCCGCAGCTAGACTGGTTTATGCAAGAAGGTGGAAGGAGGCAGAGATACCAAGCGCTTTAGAGCGGGTAAAGAAAGCATCGGATTTTACGGGAAAGGATACGTTGACTTGTTTAATTAGATCCGGTTCATTAGACAGATTCAAGGAGGATTGGAACCCGGTGCAGGCTTCTCTGGAAAAACACCATCTGTGAGATCATTTAATACACTCGGCCCTCCTTATACGCGGATTTGAGCATACGCGCATGGCAAATCCGGAAGTTGTCCCCAATGGCGGCATGCGTGCACGTGCACCGCCATTGGAGACAACTTCCCTCCCTCCCCTCTCCTCCCCCCAACTCTTTCCTTCCCTCCCTCCCTTCCTCCCTCCCTCCTTACTTACCTT
>NW_024837692.1:0-1199 GCF_019175285.1 Sceloporus undulatus
AATAAAGAATTTAAAGATCATATATTGAGGAAAACCTTATGGAAAGTATGAACGCTATATAAAGAGAAAATATATAGAGCATTACCTGACTGGGCTTCTCCACATGAGGCAATATTTAAAAAAGGGAAAATAGAAGGATGGGATTGGTATAGATATAAGGGCATCTTAAAAGAGGAAAAGGGAGAACTAGTAATGAAAACAATGGAAGAATTAAATAAAGAAGGATATAAAATCAACTGGTATCTATATTTTCAACTTAGCGATAAATATAAATTAGATATGAAACAATTCGGAATTACGAATATAAAGACGGAATTAGATTTAGTAATATCAGATAAAGGAGGAAAAAGACTATCAAAATTTTATAAATTAATACTAAAATTAGAATTGGAACAAGAAAGAGTAAAACACTGTATGATACAATGGATGCAAAATTTAGGTAAAAATATACAAATTGAAACTTGGGAAAGAGCATGGGGAAAAGATTTAAAATTCACTTTATGTTCAGACATAAAAGAAAATTTTTATAAGATGTTATATAGGTGGTATATAACTCCTAGTAGATTGGCAAAAATATATAAAAAAGAAAAAGCAAATTGTTGGAAGTGTGGAAAAAGTGTGGGAAGTTTTTTTCATATGTGGTGGACATGCCCCAAGATAAAGAAATATTGGATAGAAGTGCACAAGAGGATAAAGAAAATTATACAATTGGATTTCCCATTATTACCAGAAATGTGTCTATTAAATATAGTAGAGGGAAAAATATTAAGACAAAAATTGAAACCATTGCTTTATTTAATAACATCGGCAAGAATTACTCTAGCTAAATATTGGAGAAATGAAGAAACCCCCAAGATAGAGGATTGGTTGGAGAAAAGTTTAAATGTAATTGAAATGGACAATATGACTATGAAGTTAAGGGGTGAAGAAATGGAAGAAGAGAATAAAATATGGATAAAGCTGAGAGAATTATACAATATGAAATAGAAATCTGGTAGAAAAACTAATATGATAGAGGGAAAGGGTGACTTAACCCGTTGCTGTAGGAGAAGCTGAATATGTATATTAAACTGTCTAGTCTTAGAGGGTGGACTCAAAGGAGATAAAGGGAAGCTAAAGAGGGTGGACTCAAAGGAGATAAAGGGAAGTTAAACCAGAAGATATTTTAGAGGAATGTAGAAAGCATAGCTATAAGAAAG
>NW_024837693.1:0-1199 GCF_019175285.1 Sceloporus undulatus
GTGGTGTGCAGAAGGCTCAAAATGTTCTTATTTACTTATGCAAGGCTTTCTCGATATGATTGTTTCATTTCACATGAGCATACTCTTAGTTTTGAATAAAAACTTTTGAGAAAATGTTGAACTACTCTTCTTTTTTCATGGTACAGGGACCTATTCCTATGTTGTTTCTACCTCTGCTGCAAAATTTTGTATTGAATAAGTCATGCCCAGACAAACACTTACTTTGTTAATGGAGGTGTAGTTGTTTCTCCATTCTCTTCCCATGGGGAAACCCATTCTGTTTATTGGACATTTAGCAGAAGACCCCGCCTTAGTCAAAGCCTGCATTGTCATGTACATTTCCTTACTGTCCACTTCCAGCTCTGTTGGGCCCCTGCTTTTCCCAATTATTTGCCTCAGAAGTGCCAAGAGAGTGCACCACATGCAAACAGATGGACACTTCCTCTAAGCTAATACTCTTTGTAGTTCATGGAAAACTGTAATGGCAGATGTAGCTTACCAGGGAGAATAAGGAAGCTCTTATTTTCGTGTGTGTGCTGATGGAGGGGATTATTGAACCCTGGCTGCACAACTTGTGATGGACCAGGATAAGTGCAAACCATCCAGGTGGCCATCCAGACCCTTTAAAAACCTCTTGTTTTTGCTACAGGAAAAACATAAGGAAAACCATAGTTCGTAGCTAGTGAGCTTCATTCATGATAGGTGACACATTGTTTTTGTCTACTTTAAGGGCATCCGATATAGTAGAGGATGTAGTACCAAAAGGTTTGAATTTGGAGATAATTTAAATCCATTGTATAGAAAGTTTATTTTCAGATCACATTTGCCATATCTTCACATGTTGTGGTAATACATTTTCCTATTGCTTTTCTTCTGGTTCAGTCTTGTGATATGAATATTTAATAGTTTGATAGCTGTCTTTGAGGCCAGCATCGCTACTGTACAATGTGTACAGTACTTGAAAAATGTTTTACAAGCATGAGCGCCTAACGTATTGAGAGCTCCCCTTTGCCAACCAAAAGAGGATTGAGAAGAAGGGCCACTACCTTCTGTACTCTCTTCTTCCCAGGAAGCTCTGCACCCACTGGCACCCTGCAAATAGTGGAAATGTCCAGCCACTGATGAAATAGTTAGGTAACTGAAGGTGGAACTTCTTTGCTACAGGCATTAGAAGCAAAAGTCTTCCCTCTGCATATAAG
>NW_024837694.1:0-1199 GCF_019175285.1 Sceloporus undulatus
ACTGATCCGAGGCAGAGAAGAAGGGAAACTCTCTTTCTCTGTGGCCATTAGGGTCACAAGATGGGAGACGTAGTGTCCTTGCCATTTATCAGGATTTTTGGAATTAGCAAAAGCATCCTTCCTCTAGTCTTTAAAGCAGAGCACTCCTTAGCTCTGTGTCTACATTGCATGGCATCCCATTATTAGATCAGTTTCATACCAGCTGAGCCTCCATCCTATGGACTCCTGAGATTTGCAGTTTTGTATGATATTTCATCCTTCTCTCTCAGAGAGCCACAGCAAACTACTGCACATCCCAGGATTTCTATCAGATGGAGCCACGGCACCTAAACCAGTGTCAAGCTACATTATTTCTACAGTGCAGACGCGCCCAAAGTTAAACCCACACTGGAAACGTGGGGTGTATCTACACTGCGGAAATGAATGCAGTTTGGCGCTGCTTCAAGCGCTATGGCTCAGCGCTACAGAAAGCCTGAGATTCGTAGTTTTTGTGAGACGGCTTTGGTGCCACAGCAAACTGGGCATCCCAGCATTTCCATAGGATGGAGCGGTGGCAGTTAAAGCGGTGTCAGGCTGCATTGATTCTGCAGTGTGGCCGCAACCTGGGCTTGAAATGGAATTGCTGCTGAAGGCATTTCGCATTGACAGCTCAGTTCCCAAAGAGGGATTCTGGCCGGCCAGAACCACTGGGGCTCTTAAACGGCTGGTCCAATCCAGAAGCTGAAATGGATGAAGGCACCTCAGATGTCAGGCAGAGGTTGTTCACCCCTCCCTCGCACTCGGCACATGGCCAGAGGCCTCTTTGCGCCTCTATTGTGGTTTCATCAAATTCCAGACCAAGTGCTTTGAAGTTGTTTCCAACTTATCAGGGGGCTTCTTTGGCATCTTTCTTTGAGGGGGGGGGTCTTTGCCATGGCTATTGGCTGAGAGAGTGTGACTTACCCATGGCCACCCAGTGGGTTTCCATGGCCAAGGTGGTCCCCATGTTGATCTAAAAGGCTGCGGCTAGTGCAAACCAATTGCCTTGTTGGAAGGGGAGGTGTAGTTGTTTGAGGCCCATGTATCTAGACTTCAACTTATCAAGGAGGAAGAATGTATGCAAAGGGACCTTGTAGCACTCTTTGAGACTCAGTGAGAGAAAGAAGTTGTGGCAGAAGCTTTTCTAGATTTAGGGCTTCTTTAGATCGGCGTTAAGGTCG
>NW_024837695.1:0-1199 GCF_019175285.1 Sceloporus undulatus
TAATAATAATAATAATAATAATAATAATAATAATAATAATAATAATACTATTTATTTATAGCCCACTTTTCCAAAAGAAATCAAAGCGGGTTACAACAAGGGTATAAAACATTATACAATTTAGACAACAGTATATAAACATCATAAAACATTCCAGAATTAAAGGACCTGTATTGAGGCAACTGCTTTTTAATTTGTTCATAATTATCAGTGGGAGAGCTGTGAGATGCCCATGTTTGTCAATGGCACCAAATTATTTAAGGGGCCTAAAATAGTAAGGGATAGCCTAAAGTTACAAAATAATTGCTCTAAACTAAGAGAACAGGTATCAAAATGGCAAACGTAGGCGAGTTACAGACCGCTGAAAAGCGGCGCTCTGCCACCGCCGCCGGTTGCTGCGTCCGGGAACCACAGCAGCCAAACCGCGCGGTTCCTGGACGCAGCGAAGAAGAAGCGCCGAAATGGCGCTTCTTCTTGCGCCCTGGATGGGACGCAGCAAGGCACTACTCGCGCACTCGCAGCATCACATCCGGGGCGCAACGTGCAGACGCTATGCGTCCGATATGTCAAAATGGCAGAGCCCGTGTGTATAGGGCACCGCCATTATTAAGCCCCCATCACGTGCTAGGGATGGGGCCGGTATGGATGCTAGGTCCTTGGCCAACCCCTAGCACATGATGGAGGCGCCGCAAAGGCCCATTTGTAACGGGCCGTAGTTTAATGTAAGCTGCTGTAAAGTGATGTGCATTAGAACAAAATATCTTCAGTGCTCACTGACCAAGAAGGAGAAGCTGGGGTTCTGAACTTGATGATGTCAACTGAATGTACATTTAGTACTGTCAAATTTTATATTGATGATGACCATTATTCCAATACCATCATGTCTTTATGCAAATCTATGGTATGAATAGTTGTAAGAGAGTATCAGGGACTGTCATGCTATCTACCTTCTCCTATGCTGTTTTTCCCAAACTGGAGAAACTCTGAGCTGCAGGGCTGATCAGTAGGTAAGTGGCTGCACTGAAAAGCAACAAGCACCAGGGAGACAATTTGCTCAGATGGCAAAACCAGCACTTGTAGCCATTGCGAAGGCGGTATTAGGGAGAAGAAGAAGCCAGCGGAAAGAGTGCTGGACTTATCCTTGGGGCAGAGAAAAGTCCTGCAGAAAAACTCAAGCAGGGGAAGGAGGAACAACCTAC
>NW_024837696.1:973-1199 GCF_019175285.1 Sceloporus undulatus
TGATGATGATGATGATGATGATGATGATGATGATGATGATGATGATGATGTTGATGGCAGGTAGAAAGAGAAGCCCAGCCAGTGAGTCCCATGTCAGTGAACCCATTTTAGGTTGTTTTTATTTCAGCCTGGCCTTTAAAACCCGGCTGCTGAACCTATTCTGGAGATCCATCCTAAAGAAAGAGAGAACCCCAAACAAATGGACTGCTCCTCTTTCCCTCCTTCA
>NW_024837697.1:0-1199 GCF_019175285.1 Sceloporus undulatus
CTACCCAAAAATGATGTCTAATGCTTAAATAAGACATAAAGTGAAACTTCCCCTTCTTCTTTATTTCTTAATAAGTCCTTGGTGTCTATTCTGAATTGAGATCATTCTGTGTAGATGAGTAAGTTTAAATATTATAATCATAACATCTTATAACTGGAAGGGATCACAAGGGCCACCTTATCCAACCCATGCCACGCAGAAATACACAACTAAAGCAGTCCTGAAGTTGTTCATCCAACTTCTGGTCAATGATCTCCAAAGGAGGAGAGGTCACAGCCACAGCCAGTATACTCCCCCCAGGTTTTCCTCACCTAGTGTAGGGCCAAAAATGAATATTGTTGAACCTAATGAAGTTGTTTTTCCCTTTTTAAGCCACCACAGAAAGTGATTTTATAGTCAGAAACTAGCTGATGAACTCTATCCTACCTTTATGATTTAGTTCATATTCATACAGTAAGATGAAAAGTGAGGTTTACCTGTGTTCTACGCACTCTTAGATAATGATAATAATTTCTACATAGCTTAAAAATCTATTGCAAATCTCCTATTGTACAAAGATGAAAGTGCAGGCAGAACCCACTTCCAGTTATATACTCAAAATGTAGTCTGACTATATTGAACAAAATGAGTCGCTGCCAGTGTATCTGGTACAATAGCATTCATGAATGATTTATTTTTCTGCTTATTGGGACACCTGTGTCATAAAAAAAAATTCTATCAATAACAGAGTTTGGGCTTAGGGTTGCCATTTGCTGGTTTTTCCTGTGATAATCATGGATTGGAGTGTCTAAAAATGTCCCATCTAGATGAGCATGTTTAAAGCCACAAATCCTGATTCCTGCTTTGCTCCAGGCCAAATTTTGTCAGTCTCCAGTCTTTGCATTGAAACTCCTCTACAAGGACATAGAGCAACAAGCAAAATAAGAGCAAGGTGATAACAGGCCTACTGTCACTCAAGTACTCTTGGCAGGGATAATTAGAATGTAATTCCAAATCTCTGCTTTTGTGGGCAGATGAGGTGCCTTCTCTCCCCCTTTCCTGTTGATTCTCTTTCTGCCTCTGGGGAAGAGACAGCGCGGAAAGGATTAAATAAAGACAGGTTTGGTTTTTTGGACAAAAAGGGACAAAAACAAAGAGAAGGAAAAAAAGAGTTGCAAGTATGAAATATCCACTTCTATGCACAGTATAAGTGAATTGGT
>NW_024837698.1:0-1199 GCF_019175285.1 Sceloporus undulatus
CATCAGTTTCCTTCTAAGCACTTTCCTCTGTGTGTGGGGAATTGTGCCTCAACTCATGCCTTCCATCTCTTCCAGGCCGTGTTGCAGACATCTGTCTAGTCCATCTCCATGCCAGTGTCTATGCCCTCTTCCATCGCCTTTATGGAATGTACCCTTGCAACTTTGTTTCCTTTCTGCGATCTCACTACAGTATGAAGGAGAACCTGGAGACCTTTGAAGAGGTGGTCAAGGTAAAAGGAAAAATGAAAGGGAAGCAGCAGCAGCAGCAAGCACAACCTCAATGAGCTATGTTTGTTTGCATAGTTGGAAGACCAAATTACCCTTCTGTGTTCCTGTAATACAGCGATTCAAACGACCCCTTCTCGGGGGGGGGTCACCAGATTCGGACTCGCCCCTCCTCCTCCACGCGGCCAGGCCTCCTCTGGCCTTCTGCCTCCTCCTCCTTAATCTCTTCCTCCTCCACGCAGCTCCCGCCACCACCACCACCATTATGCGGGGCTGGGGCTGCCTCTTCCTCCTTCTCCACATGGCACATGGGGCTGAGGCTGCCGCCACCTCTTCCTTGAGGTCGCTGCCACCACTGCCACCATCACATGGGGCTGCTGCCTCCTCCTCCTCCTCCCTCCCTGTCCATGCAGCCGCCATTGTGCCGGGCTGCTGCCACCACCACCACCTCAATTGTGGCAATGGTGACAGAAGCCCTGTGTGATGGTGGCGGCAGTGGTGGTAGGCCAGAGCAAGCCTGGCCGGCGCTGGAGGAGGCGGAGAAGGGGTGAGGAGGAGGTGACGGCAAGGCCTCCAGCAGCCTTTGCAGCTGGAAGTCCTGCCCCTTCTGGCCAGTGGCCTCCCTGATTGGTTGGGAGGCTGGGAAGGGGCAGGACCTCTGACCGCAAAGGCCACTGGGGCTTATAGACGGCCAGAAGTCCCTCCCTTTCCTGGCCTCTCCCGGGCGGGATTTCTGGCCAAAAGGGGGGTTGCGGTCCAACAAAGGTTGGGAACCGCTGCTGTAATAGGTGTAATTTACTTAATTGGACTGAGCCTGAAATGCCAACATGTGACCTGTAGTGCATGTTCATCTGTTTTTTTTAAAAAACTTTTTATTGAGGAGGAAGAGAGTAACAGGTATCTACACAAAAGTTAAAGTTTAACAAATAGCAAGATGAAATTAATTCAGCCTGGTGTGTGTGGGGCAGCAGGTG
>NW_024837699.1:0-1199 GCF_019175285.1 Sceloporus undulatus
GATTGACAAAACTTATGACTGATGGAAATTTGGAGAACTTTAAAAAAAGACTAGAACTATAGGGCTTGACAGACAGCCCCTAAGGGGCAGTGGGACACCGCCCCTTTCCTAGCCAGATTGGGGCCATGGGAACCTCACACCACAGCCCTGATCTAGCCTTTCGAGGGCGCAAAAAGGAGCTGCAAAAAGCAGTTCATTTTGTGCCCTTGAAAGAGTGCCATAGCCACGATGGCACGACTATATGGCACTCCTTTGGCACCGCATCATTTGGACGCAATGCTAGAAGCATGTCATAATTCCACCCACCGTGTGGAGCAGTGCAGTGTTAAGGCGCCCCGGGGGGGTGGAGTTGGGAGTGCGTTTTGAGGATGCTACGCTCCGACTCTGTCCCCAGGCCAGCATTTCAGGCTGGTCTGTAAAGGGCCTATGTGATTATATATTTATCGGATAAATGCAGCTCAGTGGCAACTGAACGATTTAAAGATTAATTATTGATGACAGGTTGTATTTAGGATATATATATATATATATATATATATATATATATATATATATATATATAGTTTAAACATTACTGGTTAAATTAATATAAATGATAGAAAATATGATAAATGTGTAGAAATAATTACTTATTATAGATTGATTTGATACTCAACCATGAAATAATGAGACCAGACACGTAAATTGGATGAATAAAGGGCCATTTATTGGACCTATAATCTATTTAAAGCTAAGCACTTGAACTTCAACCTTAACTTCAAACTCTGAGCAAATTGATTAAAGTGAAAAGCCTGGTGCGGGTCCAGCTGAAGCCAGGTGTCAATCCTAGACTTCAGCCTTCCCTTTGGGCACAAACACTGAACCCTGGGGTAAATCTGATTATTCGGATTGCATCCTCAGCCAGTCCTAGGAAGGTAAACATAAGCCACTCTCTCCCAAACTCCCACGAATTTGTAAGGTTGAGCAAAACCCCCATGTCTACCCCAAAGGCAGGTTCTCTCACAACCCCATGTCCCTTGATGTGTTTAAGCTGATCAAGAGCCTAACCTTTCACAACAAAGGGGTGCCAATGGTGCATACCAAACAGTTCTTTAACCCCATATGGGCCAGTGAAACCTATTTAACAGCCACCCAAAGCCAATCACCAGTCCTGGCACACAGTATGGGGTAGGCAAAAAACCCCGGGGAAAGGGGAGAAA
>NW_024837700.1:0-1199 GCF_019175285.1 Sceloporus undulatus
GTCATCTGTTCTGGAAAGATATCATCCAATTCCTCAGTCTGACTTGGGGGTCTGTAGTAGACTCCCACCGTAACATCCTTGTTGTTTCCCTCCCCTTTGATTCTTATCCAGATGCTCTCCACCTGGCTTCCATGATTGATGTCCTGGATCTCTTCACTGATGTAAATATCTCTGACATACAGTGTTATTCCTCCTCCTTTCCTGTTTGGCCTGTTTCTCAAAAAGGTTATACCACTCTATTTCTACATTACAATCATGAAACTCATCCCACCAGGTTTCAGTGATGTCTATTATATTTGCTTTGTTATACTAGGAGTTCAAATTCATCTTGCTTATTTCCCATGCTCTGTGCATCACTGTAGAGATATCGCAGACCATGTCCATCCACTTTACTTGCTGCCTGTGTAAGATTTTTTGCCTTCCACTGTTGTGTCCTTGCACTCTTTGCCTTGTTCCCTCTATGATAATTAATGATCCTTACCTGATGCTTTGAGACTGTTGCATTGTGATCTCAGACTGAGGTTATTTCCCTGAAGGATTGAGAGTGGCCCATTGTGACTTCAGGCTGAAACTCTATTCCAGAAGAACTGAGACTGACCCATTGTGACCAAAGGCTGATGCTCCTTGCCTGAATAACTGAATAATAATAATATGATTTATTTATATGCCGCCCAATCACTGGGAATCCGGGCGGCTTACAACAGAGGGGATAATAGATGGTTCCCTGCCCTCAGGCTTACAATCTAAAAGGCACAACACAAAAGGAGAAGGGAATGGTGAGGGACGGAGGGGGATCAGGTCCAGCATTCTTCTCTCCCTCCCTGGACCAAGGCAGATGGACCGGAGGGAGGGCTCTTCTTCTTCAGGCTAGCCCTGATGGAGCTGGGCCAGACTAATTCCCTCCCTGTCAGGGCAAAAAATGACAGTTATGGAGGGAGGAGCCTCTTTCTTCAGCCTAGCCCTGATGCAGCTGGGCCAGACTAATTCTCTCCCTCCCAGGCTGAAAGAGGACAGTTATGGAGGGAGGAGCCTCTTTCTCCAGGCTAGTCATGATGGAGCTGGGCCAGACTAATTCCCTCCCTCCCAGGCCAAAAACGAACATTGGCTTACCTTGTGAGATGTTTGTTTTCAGCGTTGAAGGCGGAGACATCCTTCATAAGGGTTGGTTCCCTCTGTTCGTTCCAATCAGGTAAGACCTA
>NW_024837701.1:0-1199 GCF_019175285.1 Sceloporus undulatus
CTGTAAAAGGAGGGGGAACATAGAGAGTTATTGGTATTTTTATATTGTATTATGTTGGTATGGGTTTATGCTTATTATATTTTCATATGGTATCATACTAGATTGGGATTGCTGGGGTTTCATACTATATATATATATATATATATATATGGGAGAACACTGCGCAGGAACAGGCTATCCAATTAATTAGCTTTATTGGTTAATGGGGTGGGGTTAATTGATATGGTTATAAAGTGATATGTTTATACTTTCTTTCCTGACAAAAAAGTCACTTCTATTGCATGTATCTTCTTCAATACAAGCTGTTCCTTTTTCAAAGTACTGCCTTTTGTGTTGCAAAAGGGGCTGCAATTAGGAGCCTGCCAATTATCTATCTCCCCTTCCATTCCCCCGGCTATCCCAACATAGTCAAATAGAATCCAGGTAAAACGAAGGTACTTGTAATAGGGAACGCTAATCTGGGAATGGAGTTATGTCAGCCAGTTCTGGATGGGTTCACACTTCCCCTGAAAGACTCTGTCCGCAGTTTGGGAGTGCTCCTGGATTCATCACTTCATCTGACGGCTCAGGTGGATGCAAAGGTCAGGAGCACTTGTTATCAGCTTTGGCTGATACACCAACTGTCCCGCTTCCTGGAGCAGGGAGACCTTGAAACAGTAGTACATGGGATGGTCACGTCTCGATTTGAATTCTGTAACGCACTCTACATGAGGCTACCCTTGTGCCAAGTTTGGAAACTTCAGTTGGTACAGAACATGACAGCCAGGTTGGTTACGAGCACTTCTAGAACTGCCCACATTAGTCCGGTTCTTAAATCCCTCCATGGTTTCTGGGTAAGATACAAGGTGTTGCTTTTAACCTTTAAAGCCCTCCATGGCTTGGGTCCTGTGGGAATGTCTCCTCGCATACGATCCACCGCAGGCTCAGGTCTTCTGAGAAGAACCTGCTACAACTCAAGAAGACCAGACTTTCAGTGATGACCCAGATGTCCTTATCAGCTGATCCCAGGCTCTGGAACGACCTCCGGATGAGATCCATCATATTTCCACCTTGGATGCCTTTAGGAAGGATCTCTTCTGGCAGGCCTTTCCAGACTAGATTAGATCCATTGAATGCCTCTGCCTCCCCCTGACCCTTACTCTTGCCATCGTTATTGTTATGGAAATTGTTATTGATATATCATTCCTGCCCTCCCCCTC
>NW_024837702.1:0-1199 GCF_019175285.1 Sceloporus undulatus
AAATATACAACATATCAAATCCCTGGTACCCTCCCCCCCTTAAAAAGGTATTATATCTAACAAAGAATTAAAACCATACAGGTTAAAACTGACCGAAGGCTCAAACAACAAAACAATACAACAGAACAACAGAACAATAATCAATACAACAGTGATCAATGGGAGCAGCAGTATCTCTTTATGGGAGTTTCCTGAGGCTGGGTTGGCTATTCTGGAAAGGCCTGCCGGAAGAGATCCGTCTTAACAGCCTTTTTAAAGCTGTCTAAGGGTGTAAGCAGACGGATCTCATCCGGCAGGCCGTTCCACAGTCTGGGGGCGACAATGGAAAATGCCCTCTGGGAGGTAGTCGAAAGCCTAGATTTTTGTGGCTGAAGTAGGCCTCTCCCAGAGGAGCAGAGTGAGCAGGAAGGATTGTAGGGGAGAAGGCGGTCCCGAAGATAGTTTGGACCCAAGCCATATAGGGCTTTAAAGGTGATAACCAAGACCTTGTACTGGGCCCGGAAACTAATAGGCAGCCAGTGGAGGGACTTTAGAACCGGAGTAATATGGTCTCGCCTAGATGTTCCGGAAATTACTCTGGCTGCCATATTCTGTACTAGTTGCAGTTTCCGGACCAAGTACGAGGGTAGCCCCATGTAGAGCACATTACAAAAATCTAGACGTGAAGTTACCAGCGCATGAACAACAGTCTCAAGATCCTTTACTTCCAGGAAAGGGCGCAGCTGGCGTATCAGCCGAAGCTGATAACAAGCACTCTTGACTGTCGCATTTACCTGATTTGACATCAGGAGCGACGAATCAAGGAGCACCCCCAGACTGTGAATGCAGTCCTTGATGGAGAGTGTGACCCCGTCTAGGACCAGAGGTTGCAACCCAATTCCTGGTTTCGGGGCCACTACTGTGAGCACCTCCGTTTTGTCTGGATTCAATCTCAATTTTTCTGGGTTAACTCTTCTCTTTCTGTGTTTGGATCCCATCTGGTTTTTGTTATTAATAGACAGCACAATTAAACCTCAAGATGCTGTGTGATCAGAGGTATGTGTGTATATACACACTGATTTTATGAAAACAGCAGTAGTAATGCCATCTTTTTTGATAAAATTGCTGTGAGCCTTATTTTCTCCCCACTCAATTTTTCTGATATTGTTGTGTTTCTCTTTAATTTTCCCTAAACTGTTTCTACTTTAAAAATTGGAGCA
>NW_024837703.1:0-1199 GCF_019175285.1 Sceloporus undulatus
TGGACTGGCTTGAATCCCTGCAGAGGATATGCCAGGAGTTTATCACTGCGCTTAAATAACCTGGTTTACCTAATCCAAATTCAACCCTAAATCGGGAGGCAGCTGGGTCCTACTGCAAGGATTTTGCCACCAAAGCTGCTGGGTGAGTACAGCCTGGCTGCAGCCTGCATCCCAGGCAAGCTCCAGCAGCTATTTTTCCAAATGGCTCTTGTGGTCTCTTCCAACTCTATGATTCTATGATTCTATGAAATCAAAAATCTCCTGGCTTTGAAATATGGACCCAGGTAGCGATTCAGTGGAGATTTCTGTGTGATAGGACCCAACTGCCTACCGAATTAGCATTGAATTCAGGAAAGGTAAACCGGGGCTTTAAACCCATGCAGTAGGGTCCCTCGTTGGTTTTAGTACAAGATCGGGGTGTGATTGTTATGGTTTTTCGAAATAAATGGATTCAGATGGAAAAATTAAGTGGCTTATCTATCTTCTTCCAGGATTTTGTTACTGTTGCTACTACTCCCAGAAACCAATATATACTGAGCAGTGTAATTGTTGAACTGTCAATTCCTCCCAAATATTTTCAGCTATTAAAGGAATTGTTTTTTGGGGTGGTTGTTTCTTTAAAATAACATAGCAATAGCAAGTACATTTCTATAATGCTTATCAGTGCACTTAAGCACTCCCTAAGCGGTGTACAAAATGTAAGCCAATTGCCCCCAACAATCTGGGTACTCATTTTAGCGACCTCGGAAGGATGCAAGGCTGAGTCGAGCTTGAGCCCTTTCGCTGGTATTGAACTCGCAATCTTAGGGTTTGTGAGTGAGAGACTGCAATACAGGCATTTAACCACTGCGCTACCAGTAACATCTACCTATCATGTATGTACACTTTTTACTTTTATTACAAAGTATTTTTGATGGGGATTGTTTACATTTGGCTTTTAGTTTATATTTATAGATAGAAGATTTTTGTTTCCTGCATTCTTCCATTCCCCTCCCCAGATGTGTGTGTATGTTTAACCTCACTCATTCTTTTTGAGTGAGTGATTGTGAGAAAAATGGAGTTTTCCAAAGATCAGAGCAGGGAGAAGAAAAGGAGAGAATGAAACTACAGTTGGCCCTCCCAATTCATGGGGGATCCATTCTGGACCCCACAGCAAATCTGGAAAAAACAAATATTCGAGGCCCCATTAGTTACAATGG
>NW_024837704.1:0-1199 GCF_019175285.1 Sceloporus undulatus
GCCCCCCCCAAGTTGGAGTCAATGATGGCGGGCTGGAGGGTCTTCTGTAGGGAGGCAGCCTTGGGGGCTGGAAGCAAAGAAGCCTCTTCCTCCTCCTCCTCCCTCTGAAAAAGGCCTCAAGGCTCTTCCGGCTGCCAGGCCTCCTCTCCTCTCTTGGGAGTTTCTGTGAGGCCATGATATTTTGGAGGGGAATCCCAAAGGGAGCCTGTGACCAAAGAACCTCAGAGTATGATCAAGATTGCAAGGTTCTTCCTGAGGAAGGAGAAGCAAACTAGGAGAGGCTGCAGCTGTTTGCTTTTGCCTGAGCCTCTGGGAAGGGCCCCTCTTCTCCTTTCTCCTCAGCTGTCTTCTTGGAGGGCAGACTGCCTTTACGCTTTGGACTCAGTTTGCAGCAATGGCAATGAGCTCAAGAGAAGGGAGAAATGGCAGGAGGAGAAAGAAGGAACCAGGACATTTGAAAAGCAGCTGAGAAGGTGGGAGGGCAGAGGATGAATCAGGGGGAGTGTTCATGCCAAACTGGGAGAGTTGGAGGGCATGCAGAAGGAGCTGGGCCTGGAAATGGAGGAGGAAAAGGGGACTAGCAAAATGACCTCCGTGGATGAGAAAGCTGGGCCTAGTCCATGAAACGTAATGCCCCAGTGAAATGGTGTCCATAATATAGGAGCCAGTGTGGCATAGTGGTTTGAGCATAGCTGATCTATGTCTCTGGAGTTCAGATTTGGAATCCCAGCTCCGCCATGGAAAACCATTGGGTGACCTTGGGCAAGTCACACTCTCTCAGCCTCAGGGAAAGGCAATAGGAAAGCTATTCTGAAGATATTTGCCAAGGAAACCCTGTGATAGGTCTGCCTTAGGGTCACCATAAATTCAAAAAGACTTGGAGACACACAATAATAACAACAACAAAAGCAACGTCTATTATATAAAATGGCAAAACCAAGAATTACTCTGGGAATTTACATTATTTTTCTATATTTTCAAGCCTTGAATGGTTCAATCCACAGGTAAAGAAATCTGTAGATACAGAGGGCTATCATCATCATCATCATCATCATCATCATGAAAAAGTAGAGGGTCTTCTTTATCAAATTTGTACCAGGAGGGCGAGTAAAATGGTGAAGCGTCTGGAAACCAAGACCTTTGGCTTAACAAGGCTACAGGCCTCTTCCCCCACAAAAAACTCTAATGCACCCCTGAAA
>NW_024837705.1:0-1199 GCF_019175285.1 Sceloporus undulatus
AGTAGGCAACCAAAGTCCTATACATATTATCCAATTGTACCAGTTTGGTGCCATGTTAACGGCTGTGGATCCATCCTACAGAAACCTGGGAATGGGGTGCTTAGAACTGGATACTTGGTAGAGATCCCCAGTGCAATCCTTCATGAGTTGCTTTATAATCCTAAGTACCTGAAAGATGAAATCCCAGGATTCTGTTGGACAGAGTCCTTTAAGTTTCATGGTATCAAAGTGCTAGGTTTGGGCAATGGAGATACAACCCAGGTGCCAAAAATGACCCCTAGCAATTCTGGGCAGACTCATTCAGTCTCTGTCTCTATCGGTGGAGAGCTATTTACACCAAGAAACCCATGGATCTTCAAGGGATCTCCAGTTTATGTATTTTATTTATATACATTCATCCTTTCTCCCAATATAGGGACTCAGGGTGGCTAACAGCAAATTTAATACAGTACACATTCAAAACAATGCAAAGGGATTAATATTATATTTTTGAAAAAGATTAAACCTTTTATACAGTTGCACCTTGAAATTAGTAAATTGTATCAAAAACCACATACAAACCTTGACCTCTGAATTGCAGTTCAAACCTTATCTCTCATTTTGCTTAGGATCCAGCCCTTGAGGCATCAGCATTTCCAGAAAGGAGAGAAAGTGGAAGTGTGACATACTTTTTGTTTTGAGGGAGAGTCTATCCAGATTCTGTCCTGTAAAACTATTAGAGCTCCTTTGATGCTGTTTTTGATTCAGAACATATGATTTTAAGGCATCTTACATTTCTATCTCCATCCAATAAACCTTTGAATTCTTTGAAGCATTCTGTTTTCTAGCTGCTCATCCCAAGAGTATGAAACATAGAACCAGTCATGGAGATTCAGTCTTTTTCTTAATGGAGATACAGAGCGAAGGCCACAGGATCCCCACTCCTGACATAACATTTGGCCCAGTTCATTGCAGATATTTGACATACTTAATGTTAGAGCCAGACTAGGAGGTTTTGGGAGTCCCTGTCCCTCCAAAAGTAACTTTCCCAAGAGCAGTCTAGGTCTCCCTTCCAAAGACCAGCAGTGGATGAAGAAGGAGGCCTTGGGGAAGCAGAGGAGAGCTTGGCTTGTTCTCCAAGGACTCTCCCTTGAAGGTTTCCATCTCTTTAGGAAATGGTGGAGTCTGGGAGGGAGACTGAGGACTAGGGCATGCTGGGA
>NW_024837706.1:0-1199 GCF_019175285.1 Sceloporus undulatus
AGGAGGTTTTGTCTCTGAGAGATCCTTTGCCAGTGGCACACACACCCCACTAGTGCTGCTGCCCAGTTGCTGTTTGGCACATTTAGTCTGGCTCCTCAAGAAAGCCTGTCTCACATGGGAGACCCTACTTGCAACACTGTTACTGTCATAGTTTTTTGTGGATTTTTGGGCTATGTGGCCATGTTCTAGAAGATTTTCTTCCTGACATTTTCCCAGCATCTGTGGCTGGCATCTTCAGAGAATGCTTGTCTGGAAAAAGTGAGTATATACATACTGCGTGAGCCTGGGAATGCAGGAGCAATTTGCATGTGTATTGTTCTGTGCTGATGGCAGGCCTCAGGCTCGGAGGCTAATGCAAAAGAGGATTAGTGTCTGCTAATTGATGATCAATTATCTGCTGGGAAAGCCCCTGACTCTGAGTGGTTTCCCATTTGCATTTGCCATGTCCTTATTTTGCTATTCCTCGGGACTGGTAGCCAAATTTAGTTCACTTTAAGGGTTTCTTCTTTCCGGTTGAAATTGTTCAGGTGTTTGTGGATTTCAATGGCTTCCCTGTGCATCCTGACATGGTAGTGGTTGGCATGGTCCAGAACTTCAGTGTTTTCAAACAGTATGACTGTCAGCATAGCCTCTTGACTGATAGGAGCATGCAGTCCCACCACCATGGAACAATAGTGGGAACTGTTCCATATCCATATCTTTTCACCTTCTTTCTGCCTCTAGTACCAAATTTTCTGGTAAAGAAAGGATGTCTATGGACACATCTATTTCTTTATCTGAGCTGTACCTGTAGTTCAGTTGGTTGTATTACCATTAAGTTACTTGTTGTGCAAAACATTCATGTTGGGATTTACAGAAAAGGTCATGGAAATTGTTACTGTTGCTTTTAGGGGAGCACATTTTGTTACTGGCTGCTTCAGAAGGGGTTTTATTTTTAATCCTTTTAAAATTCCCTGCCTCTAACCTGGACTGTTTTTATAGATAGACTACAAAGCCCATGTTAGAATTGTTGGCTAGAAATGATTGGGAGTCCAAAAAATCTTGGAACTGTCAGGTTTGGAAAGGCTATCCCAAAGCATAGCATCTTATTTTACAACAACTTCAATTCAGTTTGTCATGTGTCTGCATCTCTTTTTGCTTTCCACCCCCACCAATATGGACACTTTACTCAGGCTCAAGGACGTAGCCGGGGGGGGGGG
>NW_024837707.1:0-1199 GCF_019175285.1 Sceloporus undulatus
GGAAAAGTCACCAATGGAGGGGAAACGTGGCCATTGGCAGAAAAACGGGCTTAACATTTTCTCCTCAGGAATACAAAGGGACCTTGTCAAGTGCACTAACTGAGGCGAGTGGCCATTTTATTAAAAAAGAATGTTCCTCAGAAAAATAAAGGGCCTTGCCAAATGCAAAGCTGAGGCAAGCTGTTGTTCAACAGTTTTACCTCAACATTTAAATTCACACTTAAGTACACAAGCGACAAGCAATTTAGGAGAGAAGGGCTGCTGCTGCTGCAGCAGGGAAGCACTTAGCATTCTCTGTGCGGCTGCTGAGCAGACCTCACCTGCTGCTTTTTTAGAGTCT
Source organism: Sceloporus undulatus (assembly GCF_019175285.1). NCBI lineage: Eukaryota > Metazoa > Chordata > Lepidosauria > Squamata > Phrynosomatidae > Sceloporus > Sceloporus undulatus. Next base: position 341 of record NW_024837707.1, read on the forward strand.
GACATGGCCCTCTTTGAATCCCAGGCTCCAACTGGTGACAGAGAGCCCCACGCTTCCCTGACCGGCCTCCCTGCCACAGGCCTGGCCATGCGCTTCCTGCGGCTGGAGGATCCTAACGCATCGTGGATGGAGCTGACGAAGAGGTAGGTGGGACAGAAGAGGGCTTTCCATGCTACATGGTTATAGCACTACGGATCCACTTTAAGTGGGACTGCATAGTGCTTGGCTACAACCTGCTGCCTGCCATTAAACATGAGACAAAATAAACAGCTAACTGTGCAAGGTTGTTGTGAGTGAATGTAAAGACTGCTCCATGCAAGCCTTTTAAAAAAGCCTTCTTTTCATGAAATGAGTGTCTGGGGAAACCTTAGCACCTCGTCCGATGGGTATGGCACTTGTGGGGCTCCAGCAGAGAAGTATGTCAGTGTTTGTGTAGCTGCTGCTCTTGATAAGGGGCTCTTGAAGGAAAGGACAGCTCCCCAGGTTCCCCTAAATCTTATCTTGAAAAATGGGAGGAGGCCTGCTGAGACCAGGTATGAAAAGCCTCTCACACACCGGAGCCCGTTTAATGCACAGGAAGACTGTGGGTCCTGCCCTGATGTCTCTCCCAGGTGCTGCTGCCTCCAGTCCTTCCTCTTCTTCCTCCTTTCCCCAGACCCCCAGCAAGGGCACCAGGCAGGCCTTTTCCACGTCAGACTCTCAGGCTGCCACTGTTCACAAGGACTGGGCCTGGAGGTTCTGCTATGTAGGCGTGGAGACAAATCCCGCAGGGCCTTGGCCCAGAGTCTGGCCGAGGACGGAGGTCTCCAGCGGCTTGAAGCCCAGATTGTCCAAGGGGATCCCAAAGGCGGACAGTTTG
>NW_024837708.1:0-1199 GCF_019175285.1 Sceloporus undulatus
CATGGCTGGTTGAATCCGTGGATGAAGAATCCGTGGATACAGAGGGACGACTGTATTTTCAAGTAATGCAACAACACCGGAGATGAACAACTTTACCATCTACAATTAAAATAACTATATACTGTATAAGGTTGGGGGACAGGGGAAGCTCTCTCCAAGTGGCCAAATACATTGGCATCGCTGATGGCAGAAAAACTGTTTGCTGGGTGAAATGAAACTGTTATAGAGATGCCATTTAACCAAAGTGAAGCCCTCCTAAAGATTTCCATGGGAAATCTGAACCAGGGGCTGAAATCAGAGAGGAGCGATCAGGGTGAGTGTGTGTGGTGTGTGCCTTCAAGTCCTTTCCAAACTATGGCAACCCTATCACAGGGGTCCAAATGCAGAAGTAATCCCATTCCAGACCGCTTCAACTGCCTGGCTCAGTGCTGGGGAATCCTGGGACTTGTAGTTGATTGTGGCAACAGAGCTCTCTGACAGAGAAGGCTCAATGTCTCACAAAACTACAGTTCTTACAAAATTAGTACAGTTGGCCCCCTTATCCACTGATCTTTTGTCCACTAATTCAAGCACCCATGGCTTGAAAGTACTAAAAAAAAAGTATAAGTTTCAAACAGCAAACCTCCATTTTATATAAAAGGCAACATTTTGCTATACCATTATATTTAATGGGACTTGAGCATCCATGGATTTTGTTATCCTGGAACCAAACCCCAGTGGATAACAAGGGCCCACTGTACTCCCTAGCACTGAGCCAGGGCAGTTAAAGAGGTCTCAGACTGGATGGATTCTGCAGTGTGTTTTGGACCAGGGTTTCCTTGGCAAGCATCTTCAGAGGGGCAGAGGGGATGCTGCCCTTCCCTTCCCCTGAGGCTGAGAGAGTGTGACTTGCCTGAGGTCTCCCACTGGGTTTCCATGGCCCAGCTGGGATTCCAACTTTTTGGGGGAAGGGCATGGTTGGCTTGTGACCTTCCCCAGAGCTTGAAAAGCACTCTGGTGGCGCAGTGGTTAGACGCCAGTACTGCAGCCATTCACACAGCCACATGGTTGTGAGTTCAATCCCAGCCAGGGGCTCAGGGTTGACTCAGCCTGGCATCTTTCTGTAGGTGGCTTAAAATGAGGACCCAGGTTCCTGGGGGCAATTGGCTTACACATTGTAAAGCGCTTAGGGAGTGCTTAATGGAACTTGCTCTTGCTAT
>NW_024837709.1:0-1199 GCF_019175285.1 Sceloporus undulatus
TGGGATTTCCCTCTGCGAGGGGAATGGGGGCCAAAGTTGCCTGGGAGTAAAAAAAGAGGCCTGTCTTGTCCTGGAACGGGGCTGGCTGAACTGGAAAGTGTCTTGGAAGTTGGATCAGTACCAGCTGGAGTCTGGGTATGGGATGCAGGTGGGAAACATACAACTGCTCCATGATACGTCCAACTATTGGAAGCTTTTCATAGGGAAACATCTTAGGCATAGGCCTGGGAAGCTGGCTACTTCTCCCTCTGTCCTGGAGGGAAAGATAAGGTGCAGCTTGGTCAGGAAAATGAAGCCTGAATGTTCCTTGCTGCTGAGGGTGAGGCACATAGTCAAAGCTGAAGGCTTCTTCAGGGTTCGGCAGAACGGACTCAACCTGGACAGAAGTGGCACTCAGTGATGGAGGTGAAGTTGCACTAATGCTCCAAGATGCTTGCCCTCCGTTTGCTCTTGGCATGACCATCACCACTGAGGAGATGCTCTGAGATGTTTGGGTAGAACCCTCGGCTGGCTGTGTGTTTGGCGACTGATCTGTAATACACACAAAGGAAGAAGACAGGCGCATCAATGGTGGCCCTTCCCGATCAGCCATAAGAAGACACATGACCTAAACTACACCAATTGATTATGCCATTGCATTTAGTGGGACTTGAGCATCCATGGATTTTGGTATGCACAATATATTCTGGAAACCAAACCGCAGTGGATGCCAAGGGCCCACTGTATTTCTATAGTGTAGATACATCCGAAGAGAAAATAAACCAGGGGGATTGGGCCGATCCGTCTTGCAACCAAGAGACCCCATAGAACTAGGACCACCTCCACATTCCAGAGTAACCCCCGGATCCTAGGAGGCCAGAGAATGTTTTGATGCAACATGGATTCCAGAGCAACAGTCAGTTGGCTAGAACTGAACTGAACTGAAAGTGCCTGGCGGTCTAATGTCTGTTATGCAACTCAAACCAAAACAAGAGTAAAAATCAGCACCTGAATTAAATAGTCTATCAGCTGAAAGCTTCTCCTAATGCAGATACATATCTGTATTTTCTGTAGACATCAGAACTACTCTTCAATGAGTCCGTTGTTGTGTGCTTTTCAATACATTTCCAACTTACGGCAACCCTAAGGCAAATCTATCATAGGGTTTCTTGTCAAGATTTGTTCATAGGAGGTTTGCCATTGCCTTCCTCTGAGGCTGA
>NW_024837710.1:0-1199 GCF_019175285.1 Sceloporus undulatus
CCCCCCCCACCTCTAGGGTCCTATTTAGCGGAGAGGAAAGGGAGAAGAAAAGAGCCGAAAGAAAAAGGGGAATCTGGATGCAACAGGTGACAGAAGGCAAAAGGGCAAATCAGGGTGGCTTTTGGAGTGCAAATGCAGTATTTTCCCCCCATTATTTTTATTATTAAATATATACACCCGTCTTTATTTTTATTTATTTTTTCATTATTTTTATTATTAAATATATACAAAATGAGTGCATGTTTTTTGTGTTTTTTGCTGAGGAGTCTCTGTGTGTGTGTGTGTGTGTGTGTGTGTGTCTATTTGCCCTTTGCAACAGTATCCCTTTGCTGGAAATCAGCTAATAAAAGTGAAAGGGAACAATAAAAGGCCACTTTTTTCCTTGGAGAATCCATGCTAAAATGCGAATGTTACAATCGAATGTTACATTTGTTGCTTTTGTCAATTAGGCAATTGGCAAAACGATACATGCTTTTGCAAGGAATTCAGGGATAGCTCTGAATTGCTTTTAAAAGTCATAAAAGAATGCATGACAATCGCATCCTTTTCTGGCATTTACGGTGATGTATTTATTATTATTATTATTATTATTATTATTATCATCATCATCATCATCACATGTGCAAGAGGCATTCTGGGGTGGCAAGGAGTGGAGGATACAGGATGCATTATTTTTATTATTAAATGTATACACCTCTGTCTTGATTTTTAGTTATTTTTTCATTATTTTATTAATAAATATATACACCCCTGTCTTGATTTTTGGTTATTTTTTCCAATAAATAATCTTGCAGCTTGGAGGTTCCCTTTTTCTCTCAGTGCTGCCGCTCTTTGGATGACCCTTTGGGGTCCCTGACATTTGCAGCATCCTAGGTGTTCATGCAGGACAGTGGAATGGGGCTGGAATGGATGACCCTTAGGGGCCCCTTAAAGTTGCAGCCTCCTAAGTGTCCATGCAGGACAGAGGAATGGGGCTGGAATGGATGACCCTTAGGGGCCCCTGACATTCGCAGCCTTCTAGTTGTACATGCAGGACTGAGGAATGGGGCTGGAATGGATGACCCTTAGAGTCCCCTGACATTTGCAGCCTTCTAGTTGTTCATGCAGGACTGAGGAATGGGGCTGGAATGGATGACCCTTAGGGTCCCCTGACATTTGCAGCCTCCTAAGTGTCCATGCAGGACAGAGGAATGGGGCTG
>NW_024837711.1:0-1199 GCF_019175285.1 Sceloporus undulatus
ACATTTTCTAGACCAGTGTTGATGTGGCAGACTGGCAGGTTTTTCCCCTAATGTGCCAGGGAGCACTAGCAGATGGAGGTTGACTACAAAATTGCACTGGAGGACCTAGAGATTCCTAGACAGGTATATATATTCCTAGACAAAATATTTGTGGTTTTTCCACTTCCATGGGGGTCCTGCACCCCTAATCCCAGTGAATGCAGAGGACCCAGTGTATGTTGTTTTATATTATTAAACGTAATGTGTTGATTTTTTTTTAAATTACCTTGATTGAAATCACAAAGACACCTTCCGTCTCACTTCTGAGCTGCTCGATCGAATCTTCATTATCTGTTACCATTACAATAGGCATCTGACCCAAGAAGTGATGATAGTACCACACGGATGCATTGTAAATACTCCTAGGAACCAAGCAGCCACATTTACTCATCTGCATCATGTTACATCATTTTCAAAAATTCATATAATTCCTAGCGTAGCGATAGTAACAGTCACATTCCCAACTGCGCATGATAACCATTTAATATCAAGCAGCTAGAACAAGTAATCTTGTCCTAATACAATTAACAATTAATCAGAGAGGGGCTTCTTTACGGTGACATCCCAGTTGTGGAATATCTCTCTGAGAGAGAGGCCTGATTGGCATTAACAGCTGTTTCATTCTGTGCCAGGTAGAAACAAGGCTTTATGTATCAAAGCCTTTAGGATCTAATTGATCTCCTCCACACTCTTTCCCACACTACAAAGTGTAGAACTGTGATAGCACTTTAACTGCCACAGATCCATCCTATATAATCCTGGGATTTATAGTTTGGTGAAGAATTATAATTCTCAGAGGGCTCAAGCTTCTTCAAACTACAAACTCCAGGATTCCTTATGATGCAGACGTAGGATTTAAAGTTGTGTCACACTGGCCTGATATAGACAGGCCAAAATAAAGCTGCTTTGAGTCACTTTGCAAGTATGCTGTTTAAATGATGCATGCATCCTAAGAGTCCAGAAGCCGCACCAAAGCCTTGCTCCAGTCCTAAGGACTTCCGGACTCTTAGGACGCATGCATCATTTAAACAGCATACCTCCAAAGTGGCCTGAAGCAGCTTTATATTGGTCTGTCTGTACAGGACCTATATTGCCTGGCTTTCTGCACTACTACAACCTGGTAATGTTTGGGAGTGCATTGACATGGAGGAAACGACGTA
>NW_024837712.1:0-369 GCF_019175285.1 Sceloporus undulatus
AATATACAATATAAAACACAATATAATTTAGGCCATGGCTGGGATATATGTTTGGTATATCCAAACATATACAGTACATTTAGCCACCAAAGAATTATGGTGCATTTAGACATTTCCTGCCACATTTGAGAGGCAAACATCATTTTTAATAACAGTTCTGGGGGGCACTCTGGGCTTGAGGGCCACTGGGCCCACCCCATATTTTAGATCCAGAGATGTTCTCCCATAGCCCCCAATATTTCACAGACTGGAAAGCAAGACACATGTGGACAAGCAACCCAGAAGGCAGTGAAGATGGCCAAAGTTGTTTATGAGGAAGATCACACAATCTAAGAAGGGCACAGCAGTTTGCTTTTGCTTCAGCTTCCT
>NW_024837712.1:469-1198 GCF_019175285.1 Sceloporus undulatus
GGATGGCCCTTGTGGTCTATTCCAACTCTATGATTCTATAATCCTAGTGGATTCAGGTTCCTTACCCACAGAGGCCACATTCTCATAGTTCTCCATCATTACAGAACTGTACATAAGTCGCTGCTTCTTCGTCAACAGTTTCCATTCGTCCTCGGTGAAATATACAGCCACATCAGCAAAGGTCACCTGCAACAGAAAATAGTCCTCATCCACAAAGTGACTAAGCAAAAGGGGAGGAAAGCACATGGTGCATCCATTTGATCACTTTAGAATTCAGTCCAGGAAATAAACTTTAAATGCTGTCAGCAACAAAAAAGCTACTGCCTTTGAGATCCAGTTTGTCTCAAATCTTTTCATTATAATATACAATATAAAACACAATATAATTTAGGCCATGGCTGGGATATATGTTTGGTATATCCAAACATATACAGTACATTTAGCCACCAAAGAATTATGGTGCATTTAGACATTTCCTGCCACATTTGAGAGGCAAACATCATTTTTAATAACAGTTCTGGGGGGCACTCTGGGCTTGAGGGCCACTGGGCCCACCCCATATTTTAGATCCAGAGATGTTCTCCCATAGCCCCCAATATTTCACAGACTGGAAAGCAAGACACATGTGGACAAGCAACCCAGAAGGCAGTGAAGATGGCCAAAGTTGTTTATGAGGAAGATCACACAATCTAAGAAGGGCACAGCAGTTTGCTTTTGCTTCAGCTTCCT
>NW_024837713.1:0-1198 GCF_019175285.1 Sceloporus undulatus
AATTCGAATCGCCCAGTGCAGAAGACCCCCAGTTCCACACTCATCTGATAAGGGCTATTGAAATGGATTTGAAAGCAAAAGGACTTTCTCTAGAATCAAAAGTGAGTGAGTAAGAGAAAGCAAGGGGGAATCCCCATCCCTTACACTCCATCTCAGAAAACTCTGCCAAAACACTGAGAGGTTATTCAGACATTGGGTTTGTTTTATTTAGCGCGACTGCAAAAAGTTCACTCACACATTACGGGTTTTTTGTTCACACTATTTTTTAAAATTGGAACCACATCTCTGCACATCGCTGTGTGTTTTGTTGCTCACACATGTCAGCACAGCAAATAAACATGGAGTCAATGATGTGGATTTATTCGAAACACATTCAAGGCATGCATAGTTTTATCCTGGGTTTATTTGCATCTGTTATTCACACAGCCAACAATGAGAATCTTTTAGGAAAACTCAGTAAAGAACTCAAGATTGATTATCCTGGGTTAAGTGGTCCCGACTCAGCCATGGAAACCCAATGGGTGACCTTGAGCATGTCACATGCTCTCAGCCTCCTCAGAGTATTGCAAATGGCAAACTCCCTCCGGAGAAACTTGTCAAGAAAACCCCATGATTGAATTGCAGCAAATTGGAAACAACTTGAAAGCACACAACAACAACAATTGCCATAAATAAATAAATAAATAGGGGAGAGGAAACAAGAACATACACCCACCCACTGACTTCTCAGAAAAGGTAAAGGGTGCTCAACCTGAGGATAATGGAGCAGAGGGCAGAATAGGGGAATTTCAGCACAGAATAAGTAAAGAGATAGTACAGGAATACATGGCTCATCTAAATGACTATAAGTCTCTAGGACCAGATGAACTACATCCAAGAGTATTAAAAGAACTGGCAAATGTAATATCGGAGCCATTGGCAATAATCTTTGAGAACTCCTGGAGAACAAGAGAAGTCCCAGCAGACTGGAGGAGGGCAAATGTTGTCCCCATCTTCAAAAAGGGGAAGAAAGAGGATCCCAACAATTATCGTCCAGTTAGTCTGACATCAATCCCAGGAAAGATTCTAGAGCAGATCATTAAAAAGAGAGTCTGTGAACATCTAGAAGGCAATGCCATAATCACAAAAAGTCAACACGGGTTTCAGAGAAAGAAGTCATGCCAGACAAATCTAATCTCTTTTTTTGATAAAATTACCA
>NW_024837714.1:0-1198 GCF_019175285.1 Sceloporus undulatus
ATTTAGCCACCAAAGAATTATAGTGCATTTAGACATTTCTTGCCACATTTCAGAGGCAAAAGTTAATTTTAAAAAACTGTTCTGGGGAGCAATGTGGGCTTGAGGGCCACTGGGCCCACCCCATATTTAGACCCAGAGATGTTCTCCCATATCCCCCAACATTTCACAGATGGGAAAAGGAAGACACATGTGGACAAGCAACACCAGAAGATGGTCAAAATGGCCAAAGTTGTTTATGAGGAAGATCACACAAGCTAGGAAGTGCACAACAGTTTGCTTTTGTTTCAGCCTCCTGGGAAGGGCAATATCCTGCTTCCTTCTTTCCTCTCCTCTCCCCATTTTTGAGTTGATGGGGGGCAAACTGAATGGCATTCAGGAATTAAAGTGAACCGAGAAGGGGGAAAGTGAGAGCATGAGAGAGCAACCAGGACATTTTTAAAAGCCCCTGAGAAAGTGGAGTGACAGAGGATTAACCAGGACTGTCTCTGCTAAATTGGGAGCGTATGTTCTCCATTTGCTTTCATGAACTGTCCCAGCAGTGACACAGATGAAACTAATAGTCAAGAACCAATACTCACCAAAGAGTTCTTGCACCTCTGCATCCTCTTTCTCTTGGAGCCCAACTCCCTCCGCTTGGCCTCTGTGTCGGCCATCAGGTGGGCAGGGGTCTTGGTGGTCTTGCACTTGGGTCACTTCCAGCAAAAGATGCCCCAAAGCTGTGTCCAAGGGGGCCGAGATGAAGTTCCTGAGAAAAGAGACCAGAGATTCAAAAAAGGACGCAAATTGGATCTCCTATAAAGAATCAATGCAAACAGATAGAACTGATTATAAAATAAAGACACGAGAAGATCCTAATGATCAGGGTTATGATCTTTCATGATTCTTTTACAGACAATTAGAGAGCTCTTTCTAATGGATAAAAACAATACAGTATTTGCAAATCAGACTCTGATCTACAACAGGAAATAATGTTGAATAAAGATGCCTTATTAGCAAGACTTTATAATTGTATACTTAAAATATGTACATAAGAGTAAGTTATTAAAGAAAATATGATCAGATGGTCTCAAAACTTTGGTTTTGCAATTGAATTAGACCATTGGGAGTACACTTGGAAAAAAGACGGAACGCTACTTTTTTGGGGGGGCAATACTCCTCTTAGAAGCCAAAGCCCAATGTTTGTGAAGAAGAAGAAGAA
>NW_024837715.1:0-622 GCF_019175285.1 Sceloporus undulatus
CTGTTTTCTTTTTGTTGTTATTTCACACATTTGACCATCAGTTCACCAGTTTTGGTCTTTTGTTTTTGAAGCCATTTTAATGTTATTGTTTCCTGCATCCATGTTTCAATGGAGGAGACAAGAAAGGATGCAGTATTGTTGTAAAGTTTTGTCTTTTGATCAGCAGGCCTAGTGGTAATTGAAAATTGCCTAAGGTGATCTGATTTTGATTTCTTTCTTTTTGTTTTTGTTGTTCGTCTTATGTTCCAATGACACAATTTTTTTTTTTAAGATTTTGAAAGTCATTTTGTTGTTGTTGTTGTTTTGCTGACTCAATGGTTAGAGACAACCTAGCCACGTTTTTAAATGAGTTTTTTTAAAGGAAATTTTTGTGTTGCTCCTTTGAGCTGCTCCAGTTTATTTTATTTTATTCTTATGCTTCATTTTTTATTCTTCTTTTGGTTCTCGTTTCAAAAGAAAGTTTTTTGATCAGTCTAAGATTATGGTCTGACTGTCTCCTTTTTCCAAATTTAAATGGTGAAGATAAGATTTTTGTTTTTATCAAAAGAGGGGTGAGACACCCCCTCTTCCCAAAGATGTTAATTGCCTTATAGATGTCCTTCAAGAAGGTCCTCCATGTTTT